>NC_058133.1:341655727-341766566 GCF_016433145.1 Gracilinanus agilis | reverse complement strand
GTCATTTCTGGTGTTCAATTTGCTTATCAGTTCATTTGATTTCTGAGCCTCACTTTCCAATTGCAAGATTCTACCTTTTAAGCTGTTATTTTCTTGCCAGATCTCTTCCATTTTCCTCAGAATCTCAGTTTTGAACTCTTCCATAGCTTGTGAGGAGTTTTCCTTATTTGAGGAGGGTCCGGATGCTTGTTTGTTCTCCTCCTCTGTTTGCTCGGTTGTCTGGATTTTCTCTGTGTAAAAGCTGTCGAGTGTTAAAGACTTCTTCTTTTTGTTATTATTCTTTCTCTTCTGAACCTCCTGATGCTGAGTAGCCATCATTAGCCCAGCAGCTTCTCAGCTTTATCCTCGGGCTCAGTGTCTGTTCCCAATCTATTGGCTCCTGAGGTCTGAATTCTGGTTTTTTCCAAGGTCAAGCCCCCTGGTGGGCCCTCTTGCTTGATCCTCTGCTGGAGGTTTCTTTACAAGTCTCAGGGCGCTGCTTCCACAGTCGTATACCCGTCTGCACTGGTTCCCCACTTAGGCTTAGTTCTGCCTCCACCCACGCCTCTACTCAGCTGGCACTCTGCGCGCCCAGCGTCCTGCTCCGGCGCGCGCGCTCAGATTTCGCGTGCTTTTTTTGACTTAATGGGGTCCTAAGTCTTGCTGCTCTCAGGAACAGGTCCCGGAGCTGCTGATGACTCGATGGGTGCCCCAAACTTGCTCTATTTCTTTTTAGCTGGGTTCGGAGCTATAGGTGAGTGTGGAGGGGGTGGGGGTGGGGCGGTTGCTCAGCTCGCGATTGAGTGAGTGAGAGCCCTTTTTAGCCTGGAAATGTCTTGATTCCACGTACCTTCCACGCTGTGCCCTGTTGTGGGGTTCCTCCGTTCGTCTGGACTTGTTTTTATGTCCCCTTGAGGAGTTTTGTGTGTTTCGGTCAGGAGAGGTTAAGAGCTGCTTCTTACTCTGCCGCCATCTTAACCCGGAAGCCTCTGGTCCATAATTCTGAAGTTGAAAATATCCAGCTTTTATCTGAGAGTGAAATAGTTGGAGTTTTCATCACACCCAATCAATAATGAACACATCTTTTGGATCTTCATAGTTGTTTTTTATAGACTTTTGATAGTTAATACAGATCATTGATTAACAAAACCAAATGTTTGAAGTAGGTTAGCTAATAGTTGATAAATTCTAGTACAAGGGCCAAGGTTTTTATTGATCCTGTAACTAATACCCTCAAATAATGCTTCTGGGAAGAGGCTTATTGATCTTAGAACTAATACTCCCAGACAATGAGTCTAGAAAGAGACTTAAAAATAAAGAGTCACCCCTCCGGTCATAGAATCTGAGAATCCTGTTATTGACATAAACTCTTATAAAAGTAAATAATAGTGATAAATTATTTCTTTTTCATCTGACTAAGATAGCTTCAGGTATCTTTATCCAGAATCAGATTTTAGTCAAGCTGGGTAATCATGCTAACTCTACTGATCTATAAAAGTAAATTAACAAATGGAACTAACATTTCTAATATCATAGTTACAGATACTACCTAAAGGATTATATGAGATGAACTGGTTTTTAACAAATGATATAAAAGCAATAAATATAGTTTAATTTTTTTCATGGCTATCAAAGCATGACAGGAAGGATGGAGATGCTACATTCTATCAAGCACCAAAAAACAAACCTATTAACTATTGAGTTGTTCAATGTGCTCCCATTAGCGGAGGTGATAGAAGCTGCTTCTGTTATCCCTGTCCCCTTTCCTATTTCTCTGCTGACTGCCTTTTCACTCCTTTCATATTTGTTTATTGCTAGATTATTGAGATATCTCCCCCATTTTTAGAGATCCAGTCTAATCCAATGATCTAGAGTATAGTCCTGGATTGGTTCTATGAGAAAAACCAAACAACATAAATTTGTTTCCCAATATGCATAAGCAGATTTGCTAAATACACAGAGGCTTCACTTTTGAGGAGTTTCCTGCCCTACTTTTTTTGTGGCTGTTAGGAGATGGATTTGGCTGAAGTATTTCTTTCATAGCCATCTTAGTTCCTGGAAGTGTAGTACTGATATTTCACTTTTGCTCATTAAATATATGATCTAGTTCTTTTTCTAGATCTTCTGACTGTTCTTGCTCTTTAGTTCTTTTTCTCTTCCCCAGCTCCCAAAATGGCATGTGTGTTCTACAAAATTCTGATCTTAGCATACCCCATTGTTAGATAAATATTTCTATATGTTAGCTTTGATTTGACCACCATCATTTTCAAAAACTATAAAATAACTACATCTGTATGCATGCCTATGTATGAACATATTAGACAGTGATGGGGAACCTTTTAGATACCCAGTGCCTAAACTGCAACCCTCATGCTGCATATGAGTGTCTCCCCCACTTACCCCAGACAGAGGAGGGAGGAAACACTCTCATTGGCTGTTGGGCAGAGGGGTGGGTCATATGAGAAATGTCCTCAGGTGCATTGATAGGGGAAGAGATCAGCCCCCTTCAGTAAACTCCAGCACAAATGCCATAGGTTCAGCAACATGGAATCAAACTTATGATATCAGTGTTCGAAACTCCTAGAAGGGAAAGTCTTTCCATTGACACAACTCATCTCATTATTTATATCCTTAGAGAGTTTTTCTGAGGCTTTGAGAGGTTGAGTGATTTTTCTTATGTCCACTGTCAGTATGTGTCACCTATTAAACTCCTGACTCAGAAACTGACCTCATCTACTTATTCTTCTCTCTCTCTGACTCTCTCTCTCACTGTTTCTGTCTCTATCTCTCTCCCCCTCTCTAAAGGAGAAGCAGGGTTGCTCAGGGTAAAAAAACAATAGAATGGGAGACAGAGGACAAAGATTTGAATACTACTTCTACCATATACTGCCTGTAAACCTTTTTTATAATTAATATATCTGAATCTTAGGTTTTATTTTCAGTAAATGAAGAGGGTTGGGTTGTGGGAGCAGCACAAGAAGACCAGGGACTTTCATGCCCAGGGAACCCCAGGACATAAAACTCCTGTGTAGATAAGAAGTCAGGGGTTTTTCATTCAGCAAGGCTGTGGAAATGAGCCCAGAATACACTAAAATGCAAGGCCTCTGGGGAATCCATTAACTTAGAAGCAGTAGGCACATAGTCTTTCCCCTTAGCTTGAACTCAAGCTATTCTTCTCTCTGAATTATCAGATGCCCTGCCAAAAAAACACTAAGGCAAGAACTTCATCAGGAGCCTTGCTAGGGAGTTACCCACTAAAGTTCCAAACCCAACTGAGCAATCATACAATGACATATTGACCCATTGTATATAGAAAACTTTTGTCTTTAATCACTGAAGTAACCTATGTTCATTATTCTTACCTTGTGAATCATTACCCATTATTGTTTCTGTATGAAGATTACCTAATTCTTTTACCTACAACACTTTCCTTGCAACTGAAATCTCTTCAAGCTCCAAATCTATGACATTAAATCTATCCAGTATACCACAGAGTCTCATTTATATGTGCACAAATAGAAACTTGGGATCAAAATCATCAAGTGACCTGCCCAAAGTAACAGTTTAGTAGAATTCTATTGTTCCTTTCACTATACAATTCTTATTCTAGGGCAACAATCTAATCTGTCCTGACAAAGTATTTACAGAATCAAGTTGAAAGTCAGCAATCAGAATCCTCCCTGCTGTTAAGGAATATTGCTTAGGTAAAATGTCATTCTTCAAATCACTTCTCTTGCTCTGTGAACATTAATGTAGATTGCTAAACTACTTGGAGTTTCAAGTACCAACACATCCCAAGGGGTCATAAAGTCTTTCTCATATCAATCTTGGTGATTATGTGTTTGGTGATTGCTTGGAAAATAATTTCAGTTGCAAGGAAAACTATAAGCGAGATGAACTAATACAGTATGCATTAAATTGTAAATGAGAAAAATGAAGGTGGTAAAAATGAAAAAGCAGGGAAGGAGTGAAAAGAATGTATAGAAATTTAAAATATGGCTGACATAGATAAAGTATTTTATTCTGACTCAGTGAAAAACTAAAAGTAAAAAATAAACTGAGTGAAAATATAAGATATGAAATTCTTTAAAAAGCCACTAGTTTTTGTAAGTTATTTTCAAGAGGAAGTTTTAGTAGAAAATTTGGGAGCAGAATAAGTGATCAATCTACTTCTGTTGATGGTATATTCTATTACTCTTGGGTTGTAACATTGTGTGTCCCATGAAAAAAGGTTTCTGTTAAAACAGGTAAGACATCTAGTTACTTCATTAATGTAGTATGTTAATGAAAATACCCAAACTCTGAATATGTCTCTATTATGAATGGACTGAATATAACAGAACTAAGCAGCTCCCCTCCCCCAATCTGTCTTTTTCCCAATACATCTTTCCTTGAATGACATGATTGTAAAAGCAATTTTGTACTCAAGTTCTGGATTTGAGTTCTGAAGCTAACCCTTATTACGTGGTGACTGGAGGAAATACATTTCATTTCTCCAGTCCTCATCTGTAAAATGGGGGCAATAATATTGGTATTTCTTTCCTAATAGGGTTATTGTAAAGCAGCAGTTAATCAATCTTTAAAGTGTTACATAAGTGGGTTATTATTATTGATAGAAGTGATACTAATCAGTACTTTTGCTGTACTAAAAAGAGACAAAAGAGGTCCAAAAGTACTTTCAAACAAAAGCTTAGTTACTCTAGTCCAAGAGTTCTTAACCTTTTTAATGTCAAGAATCCTTTTTGACAGTCTGGTGAAGTCCATGGGAATCCTTCTCAGAATGTTACCTAGTGGATATATAAAGTCCATTGACATTTCTGTATCATATGGCCAGCAAGATAAAGGACTCCACATTTTCTCCTATCATGATATGATAAACCAACAGAAAAGATATTATTAACAGAAGGGAATAAGTCCTCCAGATCAGCTAAAAGAATTGAGATATCAATGAATAAATATTACAAGACAAAGGAAAATGAATCAACACCTAATGAAGCAGAGGATTCTGTGGATAGAAGATCATAAAACCACAGAGGAATGTTTTTGAATGTTTAAAAGGGAAAACAATTGTGAAAGTAAAATTTGTGGCCTAAACAGCCAAAATAATTGACAGAATAGAAAAAATAATTCAATTCATGGTTGTAAATCTCATCAAAGAAATCAAAGAGGAAATAACTTGTTAATAATGTAAGTGCCCAGAAATGAAGGACAATTGGGAAGAAGAGAAAAAGCAACGATGTTAAAACTCTCATTGCAAGCAAAATATATTGATCTTGAATTCAGGATATGGAGAGATGACATAATGGTTAGAGATTTGCAAAAAAGACAATATAGTAAGAAAACTATAATGCAAGAAATTATATGTGTGAGAATTTATTTTTTCAATACTCTACTAATTCTTATATATGAAGGAGAATTACTATGTATTACTCTCTCTAGTATTTGGGTCAGAGATATTATCCAATATATTGCCTTTTCTTTGTCCTTTTGAATCCCAAAGAGTGTCTTCTTTTTAATAGAATTTTTTTAATATTTGAAGGGAACAAGTATATGTATATGTTTCTCATAAGGTGAGGATGGGAAGGTTGGCTGTTACAATTAGTTATCACAAATTAAAGATGTCTTAAGATGTTCAAGTGAGGTGCTGAATAATGGGTTCCTAAAAATCTATTTATGGGGCTTCCTGACCCAGCTCAGGTCATCCCTAGTCATGAGAGATAAGCGTGGAGACCTATAATAATTAATCAGTTTTGATTCTGGACTAATAAATCTGATATAGCTAATAAATCATATTCTTACCCATAAATAAGTCTCTTTGGATTATTTTAACTGTAACACAAGAAAACATGCCAGAAATTCTTAACACAGAAAACCGGGTATCTTTTGTATGAAATCACAGATCCCTCGAAAAGTAAGCAAGCAAAAAAACAAAACAAAAAAAATGAATTGCAAATTCAAGGACACATAATGGGGAAAGTGAATAATTAATTATATTGACAAACAACAAATTCTACAAGCAACCAGAAGACCTTAAACATAAAGAGAGGAAATAAAAATAACATAAGATTATTCTATATTGTAAGGGGGAAAAAGGGTTTTGGTCAAATATATTAGAAGGTGGTTGCCAGAGGACTGAACAATTATCAATCCTCAATTAGAATAATCTCAAGTCAAAACTGACTTTTATGGAAGTTTATTTACAATTGAGAAGAGAGAGAGGAAATAAGGAAATATGAATCTTAACACAGTAGGTAAATGACTATGATCCTCTAATTAATCCAGGTAGATCAAATTAACCCTCAGCAGAGAGTCAGAGGGCCAGAGGCCTGGAGGTGAATGAAGCAAAGCTCCATTCACAGAGTCTTTTAAAGGGAAGTTCCTTAAGAGAAGTTCAGGAAGATTCAGTCTTTAAACTTACCATGTGGACTTCTAAAGAAGATATTGAAAGCAGTCTCACCAAGGTCTCAGCATTCCAGCCAGCACTCCTCCAGAAACCAGGAAAACTCAAAGACTCCGAAGATCTTCTTCATCAGCAGCCCTCTTTACCAGAAGACTTTCTCCAGCAGAAGACCTTCTCCTTTTAAAGGGGTCACTTATGCGTCACTTCCTGTGCCTCCCTCCTAGTTTGTGTGTCCAATCATAATAGACACTTCTTATAGGACTGCCTAGGGGGCAGTTAGTTGATTCTGATTTGTCACCCACTCTAGCATACACATGGGTTATGGACCTCCCAAAATTGGAGGTGCTCTCACCTTTGGTGATTAAATCTAAAGATGGGCAGTGTAGACTTAATCTAATTATCATAAGAAACTGCAGAAAGGAATGGAATAATATATTGTAGAGAGCAAAAGAGATCAATATGTAATTTAAGGTTACATATCATACACACTTGAACCTAACCTTTAATGAAAACAAAGATGGATATTCAATGAAAGTAGTTATTTCTAGAAAGTATTTCCTTTTTAAAATACTTATTTATTTAGAATATTTTTCCATGTTTCCATGACTCATGATTTTTCCCACCTCTGTTCCCCCTCCCCTCCCAGAGATGTCAATTAATTCCACTGGCTTAAACATGTATCATTGTAGAAAGTATTTCTAGAAAGAACCAGACCTGAATAAGCAATTTGCTTCTTGAATACTCCAGTGTAAACAAAATAAGAAGAGAGAGACTATTAAAAGATTTCTTTCTATAAGTACACAAAAAGACAAAAATGAAAGCAGAAAGCAAAAAAAGTGATTGTAGTGGCAAAAAATTGGAAAATGAGGGGGTGTCCATCTTACTGTAAAATAAATGATAAATGTGATGAATTCAGAGAAGCAATGGAAGATCTACATTAATTGACGCAGAATGAAGTGTGTAGAACTAAGATAACATTAGGTAGTAAAGAGAGCTTAACAGATACTCTGGGATCCAAGACACAGGTGGAAGGTGTTGTTAACAGAACTAGAGAAGCAGCCTTGTCCTCATAGTGTTTGGGATTTTTCCCTTAATTGCTTGATGTCTTCATTTTTTTTTCTGAGTCAGAATTTCAAGAATTAGAACAAAGGACATATAGCTTGTAATAGATTTTTTCAGAGAACAAGAGACATGATTTCTATTAGTGTATGATTCTCTAAAGGTGACAGAAAAATGTTGGCTTGAATGGGAAATGCTGATGAGAATAGGGCTTACATTAATGAGGACTTAATACCTATCTATGAACTTTAAAAAAATTGAACTCTATTTTGATACAATTGGGCTTTTTTTGCATATACATTTTATTTAAATATGTTTTTATTGATTTTATTTTGTTTTTTAACATCACCATAACTTCTCCAAATATCTCTTCCCCCCTCTCTCTCAGAAAGCCATTCTATATATCAAAGTCCCTTTTTAAAGAATAAAAAAAGAGGGGGAAAATAAGTACAACAAATCAATGTATCAAAAAGGATGGAAATATATGCAGCATTTATATCTTGTTATTGACACTAGCTTTGTGGCTGTGAACAATTTATTTAACTTTTCTTTTTAAATGATTAAGTTCCCTCATGCAAAAAAATGGGATAATAATATGTGTAGCATGGGTTGTTATAAAAATTAAATATATTTCATTCATGAATTTTCCTCTAGTTTAAATGATATGTAAATTCTTTCAAAATATGATGAACATGGAATGATGTCCTTTATTGATAACACATGTACAATCTATATCATATTTTCTATTGTTTTGGGGAGGGAGAAGTGTTGGGAAGGAGGGAGAGAACATAGGTTGCAAAATGTCAGAAAATGATTATTGAAAATTGTATCAACGTGTAAGGTAGAAAAAATTAATAAAAATGAAATGAAATAATGTTAATAAATAATTTATTAAAATGAATATTTTAGGTATTTAAAGCACTATATGAGTCAGTTATTATTGCTATAAAATAGCAGGAACATGAATATTCTGTGGTCTCTCATGGGGTTCCTCTGTTCCTTTCCAGAATTATCTCCAACCTACACTGAGTTCATGTTCATAGCCTGGCCCACTTGCTTTAGAGAAATGCAATAGTGGACAGAACAACTGAAATGGAGATAGAGTACTCCTTTTAACTCCCAGTGACTAAGTAGAAGTTGCTGACAGTGAGAGGGGTAAAAATTGGATCCTGCAATAGGGAGCTGATAGATGGGCCAAGTTTGCCTCAACCCTGCCAAGTATGCTAAATGGGGAGAGTCCCAAGCAGTATAAGTAAAATGTAATTCCTACAGCTCCTGAAAAGGCCCTTCAATTATGAGGTAGTTCTGTCGGGATACAGTATAAAGACTGTGGCAGAGTTGCAGCATAGTCGGCTAGGATTCTAGATGATTTCTCCACGTTTTGTTCAGCTATAAGAGCTATTACCAGCTCCCAGGGAGAAGCAACTTCAGAAAGCAGCTTTGAAAAGACAGCAGAACATATTCTGAAGAGATTAAAGAGGGGGAAAAAGTACTCACATACACACATACATATGTGTACATATATACATACATCCACACATATGTGTATCTAGTCTAGAATATAGTAGGCAATCAACCAATTTTTACTGATTGGTTGATTGAACAATCATAGAATCATATAATTTAGTTGAAAGAGATCTCAGTACCATATAGTACAATTCATACTTGTAAAGATTGCCCACTATAACATACTTCATCCTCTGATTGAAGACCTGCTTTGAAGACTACAGCTTCTCAATGCAACCCTTTCCACTTTTTGACAGTTTAGTTATTAGGAATTTTGTTCTCAAATTAAATCTAAATTTGCCTTTTTGCACTTCTACTCATCGCTATTAGTTTTGCTTCTCAGTTACAATAACAGAAACAAATAGCATTTATTTAGCATTTTAAGGTTTGTAAAGCACTTAGCAAACATTTATTCCTTTCTTCCTCACAAGACTGAGAGATGGTACAATTATTATTCACATTTTACAGATAGGAAAACTGAGGCAGGAAGCATTTAAGTGACTTGCCCAGGGCCACACAACTAAGTGACTAAGACCAATTTGAACTCAGGTCTTCCTGTCTTCAAGTCCAATGCAATATCCACTGTACCATTTTGTTGCCGTATCAGGTACTTGAAGAGAAGTTTCATTTCTCATCTAATTCTTCTCTTATCCAGATTAAATTCACTCTTAAGTTTTTAGAATGGAGGAGGAGAATCCAAGATGCTTACTAGCACAGACACTGACAAGTAAACTAGTGAAGTATCTTTGGATAAACTGAGAGTTTAATAAATGGAATAAATGAAGCAGAACTGAAAATAGCAGCAGTGGAGAAAAAAAACAAAACTATTATGATAGACTAGGTGTGAGGCCAAAAGTAATGACATGATAGAACAGAAGATGTCTGTCAGGAGTATAGTTCTCTTTTTGATCATGAGGGAAAAGAAATATCATAGTATACAATGGGATTTGGGTCTTCTACTGGAGCCACATTCACAATGTGTGAGTGACATTGTTAGTCATGGGGAAAGTATAGATCTCTCAAGTGGGAGAACCCCTTAGAAGGACAGTGAAACCTCTTGATGCTCTATGGACTCATGAATAGTATTTACTGGATTGAAAACCTGATTCTGTATTTCGTTCTTCCCAAGTTTGAGTGCTCGTAATAGGAATTATTGATATCAAATAGAATAATGAAACAAGTGACATTTTAAAGGTCCCCAAACATAACTGGGCCATTTGACATAAGGTTTATATTTTTGATCACTTCAATTGTTTCTTTTTCGTGATTCATGGCTCCTGTTTCTGGCCCAAAAGTGAGAACTTCCTATTGCTGGATATATTAGTAGAGCTTTGTAACAGTTTTTCATTCTCTGCTAGTAAAAATTGTATGCACTAATATCTACTCTAGTTTAGTTAAATAGTCTGTCAAGAAACTGAAGTGTCTTAACAATAAATAGTATTTCACCATGTTTTGGTAGAATAGTAGCAGTGAAAGCTTGATGTATATTTAGATGCCTTTTTTTCTGGCTCATATTTTTAGAACTCTTTTTCTAGTTTCTAAGTAGAGAATGAATCCTTGTATTTCTTATTAAGATTTAACAGCCTAGCTAAATGTGAAAGGGTCTTATCATCAGAAGCCAGAAGCCAATGATTCTTTTTGGCTGTAGACACTCATGAAGACCATTGCTTTGCTTTGTCTTGTCTTGCCTTACTTTTCTTTCTCTTCCATTCTTTCTCTTTCCTACTTTCTTTCTTTCCTTTTTTTTCTGAATGGCTCTCCTCCCCTCGATAAAGCTAAACATTAAATAGCCATTCACTGGCCCAATCCCACTGTTGGTTGTCACAGGAGCTTTAACCTACCCTTGTTTCTAGTCTAAATTGATTAACCTTGTTGGTCAATTGATTTACACTTGTTGGTAATCTAGTATTCCCCCTCTTCATGGCTTCATCATATTGATGGGATACTTCATTGTCTCTAGCTCTTTAGCAGCTCAGAACTCCCAAGCTTAAGTATTAAACCCAACAGCCCTAATGGCAGGACTTATAGGAATGCACTGCCACATCCAGCATGAAGACAATTTCCGAAGTATGGATGAGTTGTGATCTTCATGGCCAAAGTGAATTATCCATGCCAAGGGAAGTAGAAATTTGTTTAATGTATCCACTTCTCAAGGGTAAATTGTTCATGTTACAAATTAATGGGTTTGGATGCAATTTAAAAGTTAATATTTTATATAAAAATGTGATATTTTATGTGAAACACATTTAAAAGCATATATTTACTGATAAGCTGAGGTTATCAAGATAGAAAGTCTGTATGAACATGTGGGAAAGGAATTAACCTGCATGTTTTAATTTCTTCATGTAGGAAAGTTTTTTCTATTCAAAATATTTCTTTAAAACTTTACATTTTGTCAAAAAACAAGTGTTTTTTGTTCCTATATGTAATTGGGAAAAAAATATAAAATTAAAAAAAACTCTTTCCATTATTCTGTGCAAAGGAGAAGTAACTTGGTCAAAAATCTGATGAACAGTCATCTGTGATAGAGAAGGGCTGGCCTCCATGGCTTCAAGCAATGTTGCAATATCCTATTCCTTTCTAACTTCACTGGGCACACAAAAAGTACATTCTACTGAGATGTAATAGCTTCTCCCATCTCCATCAGGAATACTGCTGGGTTTACTCAATGATATTTTCAATTTAGTAGGTAATTCAATCTTCTCTGCATAGATTCCACTGGCTTGGACCCCAGAGAGTCTTTGTTTTCAAATACTACTGACACTTACAGTGTCGCCTAATATGATTGTGAACAATTCATCACATATTTAATAACAACAATATTTTTCATCTCGCACAGGCTTTAAAGACATTTTCCCACTAGTTCTGGAAGCACCCCTAAGAGAGAGTAGCCTGTTACATTGTGATCTTTATTTGAGAAATGAGGAAACTCTGGCACAGAGGGCAGTTAAGGTCATGTAAGCCATCGGCCAAGTGAGAAATAAAATTACAAACCAAGGACTCCAAAGCTATTATTGCTCTAATCACCAAATCATACAGATTCCTTTTTGATATGTTTGAAATGTAAAGAAAGCAGAGAAGAGGCCTGTGTCTACCTTTCCCATTCAAAAGTGGTATTTCAAACTCTTTAGAAGGTAATATTGATACCACAAAAGAACAATGAAACTTAATAACTTTTCAGGTATATCTTACTTTAAGCAAACGATAGTTGGGAAAATTCACAAAACAGTTAAATCATAATAAAAATCTCTCTCTGTTTCTCTATCTCTGCCCTTATCTCTGTCTTTCTATCCTTCATCTCTGTTTCTGTCTCTTTATCTCACTCCTTATCTCACCTTGATGGGAAGTGTAGCAGTCCCTCTCTGATCAATCCCATTTCTGGCCCTATAGAAGTGTTGACCTGTCTCATTTCTGACCTATCCTCAGGCAGCCTGGTGAACTGCTGCTCCCAGGTACTTACCATTTTGGCATGAGATGGTTTGGGCACCTGATTAGCTTTAGCTTTCTATAGTTCAGAATTTCTGAATTCAAGTGATATAGAGGTCACAGTCTCCAAGTGTCACCATGCTGAGCCATAATTGTTTCCTTTTTAAAAATATTTGCTGTAGGATTCATTTGAATAGTTTCATAATACTTCATCTTATTTCATTTAAAAATACATTTACACTCAATCTTCTGTAAATAAAAGTATTACAGAGAAGAAAATGTACTTATTAAATAACAAGAAAAATACATTCCTTATTGACTGTTAAAAAGGTTTAGGCACAAACCTTATTTGTTTCTCTTTCAAGTCTTAAATTGAGTGATAATATAGTTAAATTAAAAAAACTGTTTAAGTTTGTGCATATTTCTAGACAGCTAATTGAAATACTTTGATGGTTTCTATGGATGTGATGAAACATTTAACTAATCTAATTCTTCTATAATGTTAATACCAATCAATTAGAAAATGATGATTACCCAGTTTTGAAGCACTTAAAAGTAAATTGATATATCTTACAAATACACACAAACTAATTGACTGAAGGCAATACTTTTAATTGGCTTGGCTCCTTTTCTTGCTGACATAAGACCTTCAACCTGTTTTTATTACATCAGCTCTTTTCTTCTTCAGTGTGAAAAAGAACTTTTCCCCCAAATAATGAACACATTTGGCCTGTGGTGAATTTTTTTACAATGCTTTGTCTACTTGTTGCCAATATAACCCTTTGAGTGAGGTAGGTAGTGGCAGAATTAATATTCACATTTTATAGGCAAAGAAATTGAGAACCAGAAAATTTAATTCATTTCCTTTGTAAAGCTACTAAGGGGCACAGCTAGGATTCACAGCACATGCTTAAGTTCTGTGAGCTTTCTGCTTTACCTTTCAGAGAAATCTGGTTCTACATTTTACATTTCATCATTGAGTTCTAAGCACAGAATGAGGAAAAGGAATTTCTGTTTTCATGAAGTTTTTACCATTACTTTCTGACAAGCCAGTGGGTAAGATGGTGCTTATATTTGAATGTGTTTTATTTTGAAAGGCATCCTAATCATGGATAAAGAAAGAACTTTTATGATGTTTAAGAAAACTGCTTTTCTAATTACGTGCACATATGGCCATAATGGAGGCTCAAGATAGAACTTCCTATAAAATGCTTTAATGTAGTTTAGATATAATTTAATATTTTATATTATTTTCAAGTTTTCCAAGCCACTTAAATGCACATTTATTTAGAAGGGAGAAGTAAATAAGCATTTAGTCAGTGCTTGCTATGGGCCAGGCACTATGCAATTTCTAATGTTATTTCATTTGATCCATATGACAATATTGTGAGTTAGAGGGTTATAATTATTCTCATTTTGAAGTTGACGAACAGAGGTTTGTTTACTATGTATCACTTAGAATGTCTAATTTCCTAGAGGAGAGATAGGAGTGAAAGATACCAGCCAATTAGCCAGGCCCCAAAAGAATGAATCTATTCATGACAAAGAAAACATGGTCCAAATTGCAATTCAAAAGAGTAAACAGGATACCAAAGGGCTTTAAGCCAAAAATTTCAGAATAGCCAAATCCAAAGAGCATTTACCATATACAGGCCAACAGGCATTTGTAGCAACGATTTGAAGCTATGCAGGTGTCAGAAAAAGGCACCAAGAAAGGGGAAAATAAGCATTAATGGGATGTTTCTCCTAAGCAGAGAGCATAGAAGTGCCTACTATGAACTAGAAATTGTGCCAGACTAAGAAAGAGCAATGAAGCATTTCCTATCCACAATTCCAAATTGCTCTCCAGAGTAGGTGGGATCAGTTCACAACTCTACAGACAGTGCAATAGTGTCCCAATTATTCCACATCTCCAACATTTCTTACTTTTCTTTTCTGTCATAATTAGGCAATATAATAGGTGTGAGTTGGTACCTCAGAGTTCTTCTAATTTACATTTCTCTGATCCATAGGATTTAGACATTTTTCATATAACTATAGATAGCCTTGATTTCTTCTTTTGCAAACTTCCTGTTCACATCCTTTCACCATTTACAAATTGAGGAATGATTGACAGCTTTTCCAATTTCTTTTTCTAAGATAGGTATATTTAAGTATTCTACTTCCTCTTCTATTAATTTGGGTAATTTATATTTTGTAAATATTAATCCATTTCATTTAGAAGATTCTTAGAATAATTGACATATAACAGGGGGAAAACTGCTAATAATTGCTTTAATTTCCTCTTCATTGGTGGCGAATTTAGCCTTTTCTTTTTTGATACTGGTAATATGGTATACTTCTTTCATTTAAAAAATAAAATTAACCAATGACTTAGCAATTTTATTGTTTTCTTTTCTCAAAGCTAGTTCCTATTTTTGTTTATTATTTTTGTTTATTATTTATTTTTGTATATGATTATTTATTTTGTATTTTATTTATTGTTGTTTATTGTTATTATTATTGTTTGTTATTAGCTTAATGGTTTTATTACTTTTAATCTCATCAAACTATCTTTTGATTTTCAAGTTTTTCAATTTGTTATTTAATTCAGAATTTTAATTTTTTTCTAGTGTTTTTAGATGCATGCCCAATTTGTTGATCTGTTCTCTATTATATTGGTGTAGGCATGTAGAGGTACAATTCTTTTTTCTCTAAGTATTGCATTGGCTTTATCTTATAAGTCTTGGTATATTGCCTCATTGTTTCCATTCTTTAACAAACTATTTATTATTTCTTTGATTTGTTCTTTGACCCTCTCATTCTTTAGTGCTCAATTATTTAGTTTCCTATTAGTCTTTAATCTATGTTTCCATGGCCCTTTATGGAATATAATTTTAATTGCATTATGATCTGGAAGTGAAGAACTTAATATTTTTGCTTTTCTACATTTAATTATGAGGTTTTTATGTTCTAATGAACAGTCAATTTTTGTTTAGCTTTCATATGCCATGGAGAAAAAGATATATTCCTTCCTGTTCCCATTTACTTTTCTTCATAGGTCTATTATATCTATTATAAAATTTGATTCATCTCCTTAACTTCTTTCTTATTTATTTTTCATTTGATTTATCTAGTTCTGAGAGAGGAAAGTTCAGGTTCTCCAATAGTATAGTTTTATTGTCTATTTCCTCTTCTAACTCATTTAACCTTTTCTTTAAGAATTCTTTAAGAATATCCTATGTAGTGAATATAAATTTGATATACTACTCATTTTCTATTGTCCACTTTAGCAAAAATGTAGTTTCTCTACTTATCTCTTTTAATTGGATCTATTTTTCCTTTAGCTTTTTCTGAGATCAGGATTTCTGACCCTGCTTTTTTAAACAAAAGCTACTAGAGCCCATTATCTTTACTTTGTGTCTGTCTCTCAGCTTCAAGTATGTTTCTTATAAACAACCTACTGTCAGATTATGGTTTTTTTAACTCTACTCTACTATTCACTTCTGTTTCATGAATGAATTCCTCCCATTCACACAGTTATCTTTATTTACTATGTATTTCCTTTCATCTTATTTCCCTCCTGTTGCCCCTTCTATGTGTGTCTCCTTTCAACCTATCCCTCTTTGAAAATCTTTCTTTTGACCTCTCCCTTCCCCAATCTGTCTTCCCTTCTATTCTCCCCACCGACCTTCTCTAGCTCCTTTCCCCTTTTACTTCTATGTAGGAAAAGACAGATTTCTATACCCAATTGAATGTATATGTCATTTCCCCTGAAACAGTTATGATGAAAGTAAGCTTCAAACTTTGATTGGCAACCCCACATCTTCCCTTCCAATGTTAAAAAAAATGCTTCCTTTTGCCCTCTTTTTATATGAAAATATTTACCTCATTCTACTTCTCTCTTCCCCCTTCTCCTAGTGCATTCTCCTTTCTCATCACTAAAGTTTCTTTTTTCAAAATTACCCTACCATAGTCTACTCACACCCATGCTCTTTGTATATGTATATTCCTTCTAATAATGATGAAGTCTTTAGGAGTTATATCTATCCTCTTCCTATGTAGGAATATGAGCTTTTTAATATTATTGAATACCTATGATTTCTCTTTGCTGCTTCAACCTTTTAATACTTCTCTTGAGTCAATTTGCAAGTCAAATTTTCTATTCAACTCTGGTCTTTTCATTAGGAATATTTAAAAGTTCCATATTTCATAAATGACCATCTTTGCCCCAAAGGATTATATAGTAGGAACTTCATATCTACAAGGGATATGTCCTAAGACCCACTGTAGAAGACTGAAACTTCAGATATAAGGAAACACACAGACACATTCCTCAATCCTTCCCCTCAATTCTGTGGCCTTCCATCCCGCCCAATGAAAAGAAAATGTTTTAAAAAGCAAAAATGAAAGGGAAAAAAGTGAAAGTAGAATCAGAGAGATGGCCGTTGGTAGAAGATGCAACTATAGACAGATTTTCAGAACTTTGTAAGCAGATCTCTTGCACTTTGGGTTGATTGTGGACAACTGAAATTGCAAAAAGTGAAACCATGGATAAGGGAGTCCTACCATACTCAGTTTTGTCACATAGATTATTGGCAGGAACTGGCCTGTCCATGACCAGGGGTCCTCAAGAGGGTAAGAAGAATGACAAGAACACAGTGGGATCATGAGGGACAGGTTGCTGATGGCAAGCAAGGGAAGTTTTTTTTTTTGTTTTTTGTTTTTTTTTACATTTTTAAACCCTTAACTTCTGTGTATTGGCTCCTAGGTGGAAGAGTGGTGAGGGTGGGCAATGGGGTTCAAATGACTTGCCCAGGGTCACACAGCTGGGAAGTGTCTGACGCTGGATTTGAACCTAGGACCTCCAGTCTCTAGGCCTGACTCTCAATCCACTGAGCCACCCAGCTGCCCCCAAGCAAGGGAAGTTTATTGAAAGTTGCTTCTTCTTTTATAAGGCCCCTGCACAAGCTTTTCACATACATAGTAACAAATAATAATTAACAGAAAGATCTTAAGCAATCACAATGCAATCTTCCATACATCAGTGATTTTATAGCAAACATCTTGTGCAAGGATTTGAGAAACAGGGGGAGATTCTATAGGCTACATGATACATACACAAGACTTTCCATGGGTTACATGATACATATTGTTGTATTTGGGAAGCTGTAAGATGCCAGGGGTCTGTAGCAACCAAGTCTCTCTAATCTTTTGGTCTATGGAGAGATACACACACTCACCCACAAGTAGGGAGGGGCAGGATCTTGCTGAGAGCTCCTTCATTTCCCCCCTCCCACTAGGCAGTTAGAAAGTCAGTTACAACATGGATATGGTGGGCAATCTGACTAGATATCTTCTGGGCCCAGACAGTAGATTAGGAAAGACTAAACTCCTAAAGATGATAACTTTCTCTAAATTATTTCCTCACAGGATAGAATAGGAGAAGCTTGATGTCTTTGAAGCTCACAGGCACAGATGATAGGTTTTACTTCTGGGCTACAAAGCAGGAGGAACTCAGCTTGAGGAACTTGTGAGTATATCCCAAATATGTAACTAGGCACTGCTCCCAGTTGATAACAGGTTTAACAATAGGTGGGAATGGGAAGGAAGGGAGATGGAATAAGGATTGATAAGGTCTGGGAAGTCCTCAAACTGCTATGTCCAAGCAGCCCTTCCCCCCAAAGGGGAAAGGTATTTTGAATAGCTGATCTGCTCTCTAAGCCTATTAATAATCTTCTCCTATATCTAAATAACTAAACAGAAGTAAACTGTGATGCCATTGAATGTCAAACCAAGGTAAAGCAGCTTGGCAGTTAGGAACTAAAATGGCTTTACTCAGATTGAAGCCTCAAGCCCCAAGAGCAACCCAGGACCCAAGACCTAGCAAGCAGAGTGACCTGCCTACTCCTCAATCCCAGGGCTCCAACTCTCTTTAACTGCTCCCTCTCTCAGAGTTCGGGGGGGGGTGGGGGTGGGAAGGGGCATGGAATTCTGAGCTGTAACCTGAACTCCTCTCTGCAGGTTGAATCCCTCTCTGCAATATGATTCTCACAATAAACAATCAGGGATTTCTATGGATTTTGAACACAAACATGACCTAAAAGAAGAAAGGAGAGAGGGGAGGGGAAGTATAGTTAGGGACCTTCTGTTTTATGTCCCAGAGCTGTGCTCAAGGGTCTCAAGCTGTGCCTCCTACAGATTATGCTTATTTATAATTCTAGTTCCCTTGCCCTACAGAATACAACAATCCAAGCCTTTGTATATTTAAATGTACAAGTCGCTAAATCTTATATTTTCCTGGATGTGGTTCCATGATATTTGAATTGTTTATTTCTGACTGTTTCTAATATTTTTTCCATCTTCTGTGAGCTTTAGAATTTGGCTATGATATTCTGGATAGTTTTCATTTTGGGAACACTTTAAGGATGTGATCAGTGGATTCTTTCAATTCCTATTTTATCCCAATATCTTACATATTAGAATAATTTTCCTGTAAAATTTCTTGAACTATGATGTCTAGGTTTGTAATAAGGAATAAGTTAAGGTAGATAGGTGAAAAATTTAGAAAAGTATATTGGAAAAGGCAAGCTTGAGCTGAACATTCTAAGGGCCTTTGGAATGTGGCTGAAAGAACACAGGGCTTTTGAACTCTGGAACAGTTGGGAGTTTTGCCACTGGTGGAGGAGCTTGTGGCCTGATCTCACTGGAGAAACCCCACTTGGACTGCATTTAAGGAACTACAAATAGGTCTGGATCGTAGCTTTGGAGGGTGGACTTCCAGGCCTATGACAGCCTATTGGAGTGACCCAGTGGAGTTTGTGGACCATAGAAACATTATGGACCCTGGGACAGCTGAGAACGTCATTGGAGAAAGCAGGGAGATCCCCAAAACCCTGTCAAGCTTGCATTTAGCCTAGTATAGTGTAGTATTAGTTTTATCTTCCCTGCCCTGATTTCCTGAACCACCTAAACCTCTGTTTCTTCCCTCCTGTAGCTGTTAAGAATAGTTTACCCCATTACCCACTTGCCTCACCTCATTCATCATTAAAATCCTTTAATGTTACTCCTATTATCTCAATATAACCTTAAAGGACTCACAGAAAGTTAATTTGTTCCCCTGGCAAAGTTGTGTTTTTCACTGTCACACCAAGTATTTCCTTACTCCCCCCATTCCCTTATTTCAGGTTTATTTATTGATCATGGTTTTCAGGTAGTTAATTCCTAAATTATTTCTCCTTTATCTATTTTCTAGGCCAGTTATTTTTTTCCAATGAGATATAGCATTTCCTTCTTTTTTCTAATTCTTTTAATTTTGTTTCATTATTTCTTGATGTCATATGCAGTCATTAGTTTCCACTTGCCTAATTCTAATTTTTAAGGAATTATTTTCTTTAGTGAGCTTTTGTATATGCTTTTCTATTTGACCAATTTTGCTTTTTAAGTTTTTTTCTTCAGTGGATTTTTATGCATCTTTTTGCTATTTGGTCAATTCTTTAAAAAAAAGATATTCTTTTCTTCAGTATTTTTTTGTGTGTATCCTTTGCCAAGTTTTTGAATCTCTTCAAATTTTCTTATATCACTCATTTCTTTTTCCACTTTTTCCTATGCCTCTCTTATTTGGCTTGTAACATCCTTTTTTGAACTCCTGAAGAAATTCTTTTTTGAACTTGACCAATTCTTTTTTTTTCTTTGAAGTTTTGAATTTAACTGTTTTGACTTTGTTTTCTTCTTCTGAGTTCATATCTTGATCTTCCCTGTCATAATAATAAATTTTCATGATTAGGTTAGGTTGTGTTTTTTTTTTAACTCATTCAATCCATTCAATCTATTTTTTGACCTTTAACTTTATGTTAAAGTCTGTTCCTAAAGTGGAAGAGAAATTATCCCTGACTTTGGGTTTTCTTATTGTTGTTTTCAGAGCTAATTCTGGGGACCTGTAAGTTTTTGGTTCTTTTTTAAAAAGCTCTTACTAATATTAGTCTTAGAATTGATACTAATTATCAGTTCCAAGGCATCAGAGAGGAAATTGGAGTTAAGCGATTTGCCCAGGGTCACACAGCTAGGAAGTGTCTGAGGCCAGATTTGCCATCAAGCCATGCAAGTGTTTCAGTTTTTCATTCTTATAAAGTACTATAAAGTGTGATGACTGCTTTTTTGGTCTGTGCTCTGGTCTGTGAGAAAACATTCTTATTTTCCCTAGAATTGTGACTAGGTCCTCTACTTCCCTGCAGTTGCAAGTTCTTTTTCTCCTTAAGACCCTGGATTCATGATTCAAGCTCTTGCTCTCCGAGGGTCCCAAAGTATTAGTGTTCCTTTCAACTTTAGACCAAAAACTAGTGCCCCTGCTCTACCATAAGCAGTCACAAATATTATTCCTTGGAACAGTGTTGAGGATCCCACTCCCCTGTGACCCAAGTGCTAGTATTACCTTTTACTCTGGAACTGTGACCCAGAACTGTATATAGGCAATGCAACAGAGTTTTACACCCAGTGCCAAGAAAGGATCTCCTGAAATTTCCTTCTGGCCACTTGTCAAACATTTTTTCCATCTCTGAACTAAGAGTTCCTGAAGCTTCTGCCACACTATGTCTGTTGCCTCCAAGTCTTACTGCTGACTTGATTAGGGACGGTCTGTACTGCATTGTGTTCCAGGACCAACCACTACCCCAGTGAGACAAACTTTTTCTCATGACCTTCTAAGTTGTCTAAAAATTGTCTTACCCCAACATTTTGTTGGTTCTGCTGCTCCAGAATTTGATCTGAAGCATTATTTTAAAGTTGTTTAGAAAGACATTTGGGAGAACTCGGTTGGGTCTCTGCCTTTAGTCCTCCATCTTTGCTCTGCCTCTCAAAGCAGGGGCTTTTTAAATGTTGGCAGAACATTGAAGATAGCAAAGAAATAGAGAGAACATAGGGAAAGATTGAATATGAGAATAGGAGAAAGGAGAGGAGGAAGGGGTGTGTAAGAGAGAGAGAGAGAGACAAAGAAAGAGACAGAGAGTATTTATTCACTGGGAGATCCATATAGCAATGAAATTACAGGTCCACAACTACCTTTGAGCTACTGGTAATCATTACTGAAATTACATTTTCAAAGTTCAGAGTTTTATATTTTAAATATCTCCATATTATTTCTACCTATATTATATATCTATGCCTATAATCTGTATCTATATTTATAGCATTACTGCCATCTCATGTCCCTCTATCTGTGCCAATCAACAATGACAAATTCTACCCCATCTCCTTCCCACCCAAAGTACATTTTCCCAACATTTTAATGAGAAGAGCTAAGGATATCCTATTAAAACATTAATGCTGTGCACAAAACTAGTGTATCTAGGTGAAAGTATTCTATTCTTATTTCTTTTAATGTACACTTACCATGGAGTGATTCTATTATTCACTCATAAGAGCATAACAGATTCTAAAACCACCCATGGGAAAATGCCTAGGACAATGTTTTAGGATAGTACCACTATTCTCCTGGGTTATTCCCATTTGAGTGTCCAGATAAAGTCAATTGTGTCCAGATAAAGTTTTATTGAATATAAACTAAACCCTCTAAGTAAATCAAAACCCATTCCTCTTGGGGTGTAATAGGCCAAGACCAGGTCAGTCCTAGAGGAAATTTCCTATGGTGGCTCTGTACTGATTTGGGCTTCCCAAGAAAAGCAAAGCATTTTTGGCACCCTGGGAAAATTTCACAATCTTTCACAATATGCCTGGTGAAAGCAGCTTGAAATTTATTCTTCAGTCAACCTTTAAAAAACAAATTTAGTTGACTTTGGGGAAAAAACCCTGGAGCATTATCCTATGTGGGCAGAAATTTCTGGACAATGTAATAATTAAAATTGGTTGCCAAATGTGATAGTTAAAAATTCAGTTTGACAAAAATAATAATGGTTAAAAAAAAGATTGTTGTGGTTGCTGTTTATAAAAATTAAAAATTAAACTATGAATATGTTAGTAGCTTTAGTAGCTTTATTACAGCAGGGTTGAGATAGTAAAGAGGGAAATGTAGGAAAGAGGTAGAAAATATTAACTAGTTAAATACCCTATAATTGCTGACCCAAAGAAATCCAGCTCAACTCTGAACAAAGGCTCCCTCAGGTCCCAATCTCCAACCAGGAGTTGTGGTAGTCTCTTCAGCAAGAGCCACCAACACAGAATGAATTCCAACACAGAGACACTGATTCAGAAGTCCTCCCTCAGCAAGAGCTACCAAGGCAGCAGAATGAATCAAAATGCCCTCGGCTGGCTTTTTAATGAGCAGTTTTCTCCATGTCACTTCCTGTCTCTCGGGTTTCTCCTTCCTTTCACTGTGGACTGGTCTATCACATCTCAGGAACCCATCAACCTTTCTTTATTTGCCTGGCACTGCCCTGGGCAGTGCCTGTGGGATCCACCTCCAATCCTCTGAGGGTGTGAATTTTTATCAAAAGGATTCTCAAATTCCTGACTGATTAAGTTAAAAGGGTGGAGCACTCCAAGTACAAGTTAAGATTAAAAAAATTCCCTTTCCCAACAATATGGTGGAAAGGAAATGAGCAGGCTTTGCTTCTAGGAGAGGAAACATCTGATAATTTCCTGTTTTAACTAGTTATTCTTGCTAAGTTCTAACACTAGTTGTTTCCAGTTGCTAAAAGAATATAAGTTCTGTTTGTATCCCCTGAATTCTGGTGAACTGGAAAAAAACCAAGTTATTTCTCTCCAGTTATAGATTGGTCCCAAAGTTTTCCTAGTTTTGACTGACACTCTGGAACAACATGGTGTACATCTGACTAAGAACTCACAATACAGGCAGTGTGTTGTAAAGCAAAGTGTGCCACAATTTTAGTATAGTTTAATGATTTTCTATTTATTCTCAGTTTAGCTGTGGGCAAGTCAAACTTTCTGGGCCAGTTTCATCTTTTGCTAAATGAAAAGGTTGGACTAGATTTCTGAGAATCATTCCATTTACATCTATGATGCACTGTACAATGGACACCATAAATACCCCTCTGATTTGTCAACTAAACTGGACTATAAATTGACCCCCTCACCCTCATTAATGTTAAATTAAAAAAAAATTGGATTAGAAGCCTTATACTTTCTCATGTTTTCCTGTTTACTTATTGTTTTAGGGAGTGATGCTTTTAGTGGAGGCCTGCAATGATTGATTTTATTTATAGAAGTGCCACAGCACAGCTTAATGGCAAAGCCAAGCATTGAAAGTTCAATGATTGATTTAACAGTGACAAAGAATCAAAGACTGATTGATTTGATTTCCATAAAAGACCAAGTTTGGAGGTAGTTATTAAGTCTAGTGTGGAGGATAACTGATATATGGAGATCAAACTAGTATCTTCACTAAATGCTTTTATCGCCCCATTCAGCTATATCATCTTTTGCCTAATAGGAAAGACTATTTTATACTATTTCCACTTCGAGGAAACTAGAAGGCTAAAACTTAGCAATGCTAAAAGCAATGATTTGTTTTTTTAAAAAAAAATCTTAAAATATGTTCTTGCTATTAAAATGGAATTTCCTTCCCTCTCCATCCTGGGTTCTGAAACAAAGCTGGATTCTTTCCAGTAGAGGTCGGTAGGAACTGATTGACAAGTTTATCAAGAAACAGGTAAAAAAGTCAAGGATATATTGAATGATAGGTAGGTAATAAGTAGAGTTCCAGTAACAGGGACAAATCTGATACAGGAGAATGTGGTCTTTGACTGTGTATTAGATTGAGCAGTTTATCCATGAAATGAGCAGGCTAAATGAAAACCTATAAGAGTTTGGAGGACATTAGAAGTATATCACCAGGACAGAAGCTATCTTTGAGAGAATAAAGTCATTATAGGTCAAATATGTCCATTATATGAAAAAAAGTTATAGCCACATTAACAAGTATATAAGTGACCTTTAATGCAGTCCATCAACAATATTGAAATGTCTATAGTGTGTATGGAAGCAAAAAATGACTTACAGGGGTACAACTTTAGAATGGAGAATGATCTTCAAGTTTGGAATTAAAAAAGCAATTCAGGTAAGGGTAGAAATAGAAAAAATAGGATATGAGCACATTGCTTCAGTTGGCATTTAAAGGGCCATGTTCCCTGATGGATGGGAAAGTTGGATGGAAAGTTTAATAGTTTCAGAAATGAAAATGTCCTCAGAGCTCATCTAGATGAGGAAACCAAGACCTTAGAGGTTGTACTATTTGCTTCAGATAATAACTAGGAAAAACAGGACTTGATCTCAGATTCACTGTTTTAATACCCCAACATTCTCTTAGTCTCAGAGTTATTCTAGTGTTATATAATGTTTCCCTCCAGAAATCTGCAAATAATTTGAGCTGACCCAATGATTGGCTCCAATGACTAGCCAGTTATGTCTGCAAAGCAGGGGCAGATTCAGGGCCAATTTTATATCCCTTATTCTCTATATAGCACCCTAATCCTTTGTCTCAATAAACCTTAGAAAGAGGAACAAAGTTTCTCAACTCTATTGTATTGTCTCTTTGTTCATCTCATGTCTGCCTTAAGGTAGAAATAATTTCAGTACTGAAGTAATAAAAATATAAAATAAACTGCAAGAAGTAATTAGCACAAAACTTGTAATTATGAAGCAATGGGCCACATAATAACAAGTGGAATTTATATAGTGTTTCAAGATATACAAAGTTGTTTATACCTATTATTTCATCTGGTACTCACATCAGTCTGTGAGGTAGGGGCTATTATTGCCCTTATTTTATAGATTAGTATACTATGCCTTAGAGAAACTAAACGACCTGTCTAGAATCATAGAGTGAATAAGAAGGGTTTGAACTCAGGTCTATCTCACTCTAAGTACAGTACTCTGGCCCCTACACCAAGATATTTCTCTTGTTCCCTATATTCACATCCCTTAGAAGGGTTGAATTATAGTTAATAATATTCTTGGATGAAAGTTTTTCCTGGAGAAGGAGGGATATGGTTCAATCTAGAACCTAAGGGAGAGAACAAGCCTGAAGCTGGGCTGTTTCTATGACCAGATTTGCAAAAGTCCAAGGAGAGAAATGGAATTTGATATTGACGTGCGGGATCTGACTTAGGAAAGTCTTTATGGGAATCAACTAGGATAGAAATACAGTGATAGAAAAATGACCAACACATTTTCTCCTCAAAACTCTACCCTTTTATTGAAGAGGGGCATGTTTTACTCCTAACCTCATTTTGATCTGTAAATCTATAACCATTAAGATGTGAGTGACAAGACACCTTCTTACCATCTCCTATTGGTGATGCTATGAGAATAGGCACAAAATAAGTCTAATATCAGTTATACTTGGCATAGTAAAGTTCCATTAAGCCATCTATTGTCATATGCCATTATATTTTTCACATGAGTAAGATAATATCCCTTTCATTTGTGAATAGTTCAGGAGCTAAGAAAAGCAGTAAATGTATATTTGCGTGAGGAAAATTGATAAATCAGTTGTGAAGAAACCCAGTTTTATGGATAGATGAGGAGAGATACTATTCTGAAGACCAAATATAGAATACCTCTCACATGAATGTATTGAGAGGATCTGTTGGAAGATAGATCAAGGACTCATTTGCTGAGGTAGTATGATTAGTAGCTAATGTGCTGGACTTGGAATCAAGAAGGGAAAAAAATATTTTTTAAACACCTAGTATATGCCAGGTACTGGTTCAGTGCTATAAAAATATCATCTCATTTGATCCTTATGACAATTCTGAAACATAGGTTTTACAGTTGAGAAAACTTAAAAAAAAATTTAAGTGACTTGCTTAAGGCCATGCAAGTAATAAATGTCTGAGGCTGGATTCGGACTCAGGTTTTCCTAACTTGAAGCCTGGTATTCAGTCATTACCTGGTTGCCTCAGGTTTGAACCTTGAGTCATATTCTACCTGTGTAATTGTGTAGAAGTCATTTAACTTCTCTCAGGCTCAGTTTTTTCATTTATAAAATAAGAGGTAACAATAGCATGTACTTCACAGGGTTGTGAGGATGAAAAGGGATTATGTTTTTTGTAAACCTTAGAATTCATATAAATGTAAGTTATTATTACTATCTGCAGTCATATCTTTTTAGTATTTTCAAGTTTATAAGTGATGGAATTGAACATTAAATATCTACTTAAGTATTAGGTGAAAATTATCAAAAAGACTGATGGGTTCAGACCTGGTAGAAAGGTAGATTTCTTGAGTTTTATCTCATAAGGTAAAAATGAATCACTGGCCACTTAAAGATTAATTTGAGACATTTAAAGATATAGAAGTCAGTAGGTGAAAAAGCTATAAGAAGAAAGAGGGGGGGAAAGTAGGCAAATAAGCTGACTGAAAGATGATTCAAAAGAAGACACAAACAGAAGACTTAGAAGGCTTCTAGGTAAGACAGATGATTGATTATTCAGTTGTTTTTCTGGAACTTACTGATTAGAAGAAAGTCACTGCTTTGTCATTGGCTGGAGAAAGGAGGGAGCAGCTTCTGGAAGTCCACTGGAAAAAGAGTTGAATCCTGTAGTGTGAACAGCTATTGGGGTTTATTGCTTTCAGATGCCATCTATAGCCTGAGAAAATGGAAACCTCTCAGGAGTGACATGTTTCCCTTTACTGCCCTTTTTGGTTTGAAATTGAGAACAGAAGAAGAAAGACAGGCTTTGCATCTGTTTTGCTGGGAGCTATGCTTTGCTCTGAGAAGATGCTTATTTCTAGTTGCACAAGGCAGAATCTCTCCTATTTGCAAATCTGAAAAGCTTGGCAGTTCTCCAACTTCAGGCAACTACTTGTCACCACAACAAGCTATTATTTTCTCAGGGCCCTGTAAATAGTGGCTATGAGAATTTACCAGGTTCATTCGATTGAGAGGAGCAACTTTGCCCAGCAAAAGAACAATGAGAGCCAGAGGGGAAGAATTGACAGAGAAGTGATTTTATGTGGTGCTGATTTTTTTTGAAGGGATCAACAACATGGATAGGCTGGAGTTAGGAAATGTCTTGAGCATATGGATTTTCCTATTCATGTGCCTCCCTGTTAGATTTCTGTATTTCTACTCTCCACATTGATACTGTATGAACTGTGTGTGTTTTATGTGTGAGGCATGATTAAAAATCAGGTCTTCATAACTACAAGCTAAACATTTCATCTATTCTATAGTTCTTGAACATTTGTCTTAAAAGAAAAACTATGGTAAGGGTCAGATTTATGAATAAGGGAAAATTTTGAGACCAAACAAGACAGAGAGTTTTACAAAAATTTTTATTACATTAAATTAAAAAATATTTTCTACAAATAAAACCAGTGCAACCAAGATTAGAAGGGAAACAAATTTGGGGGGAAATTATAGAATGCACCTCTGACAAAGGTCTCATTTCTCAAATATATATAGAGAACTGAGTCAAATTTATGAGAATACAAACTATTCCCCCATTGAAAAATGGTTAAAGGGGCGGGGCAGCTGGGTAGTTCATTGGATTGAGAGCCAGGCCTAGAGATAGGAGGTCCTAGGTTCAAATCTGACCTCAGACACTTCCCAGCTGTGTGACCCTACGCAAGTCACTTGACCCCAATTGCCTACCCTTACCACTCTTCTGCCTTGGAGCCAATACACAGTATTGACTCCAAGATGGAAGGTAAGGGCTTTAAAAAAATAAAAAATAAAAAAAAAGAAAAATGGTTAAAGGATATGAACAGGTAATTCTCAGAAGAAATTATAACTGTCTGTATGAAAGATGCTCCCAAATCTCTAATGATTAGAGAAATACTAGTTAAAACAACTCTGAGATACAATTTCATACCTATCAGAATGTTTAATATGACAAAAAAGGAAAACGTTAAATGTTATAGGGGAGGTGGAAAAATTAGGACACTAATATACTGTTTTTGGTACTGTAAACTGAAACAATAATCCTGTAGAACAATATAGAACCAATATAGAACCATGGTCAAAGGGCCATAAAATTATGCATGTCCTTTCAAAGAGATTGAAGATAAGGGAAAAGAATGTACCTGTACCAAAATATCTTTTGTTTCTCTTTTTGTAGTGGCAAATGATTGGAAATAGAGGGGTTGTTCATCACTTGGGGAAAGGATGAACAAGTTGTGACATATGATCTTAATGACATTTTATAGTGCCATAAACCATTAGTATCTATGAATATATAGATCTATAAATTATATGTCTCTCTATATAAATTTATATGTCTATAAAAAACAATGGAAATGCATGTCGGCTATGGGGTGTGGGTGTGTGGAGGGAAGAGTAAGAACATGAATCATGCAACCATGGAAAAATCTTTTATTATAAAAAAATTAAAAATATTTAACTTTAGAAAGAATTTATTAGGATTTTTTTTTAGTTTAACTGAAGCCTAATAGATTTTGCTCTAACCTCTTAATTTGAACTCTGCATGAATCTTTATGTTTCACCTATATTTCTCATTAACAGTGAAGAAGAAAGGTAAAAGAAAAAGGATGTGGTCAACATTAGTAATCTATAATTGAAGAAGTATTTTTCTTTATCTCAGAACAGTGATTGCTATACGTTCTTTCCTTTCAGTAATTAAAAAAAATTTATCTCTCTAATTCTGAGTGGGGAAGGTTAATATCCCCTAATGATACAGTTTTAGTATCTAATTCAACTTGTAAAACATGTTATTGCATGACTCATTAGGAATTTGGATGCTATGATATGGTGCATATATGTTTAATATTGACATTCATCATATATGATTCTTTAATATGTAAATGACTCCTTTTTCTCTTTTTTCACTTTTCATTTTTCACTTTTGCTTTGTCTGATATCATAATTGCTACCTCTGCTTTTTTTTTTAAAATTATTTCATAGCTTTATTCCATATAAAACAATACAATAAACTATCTGGTGGTACAGAAATTTCTCCTATAATCACAAAATATTCACTTAAAAGTTCATTTCAAGGAAAAATGGCTCCCTCTACTTCTAGATCATCTTTCAGCTTATCTTGACTTTGTTTTTTTTTTTTTTTTTTAATCCAAGAGCAATTTGATGAGTTAGTCATCTGGGTGTCCAATCTCTGTCCCTCACCTCTTGATAAAAAGAAAAGGATGTCATGATGAAATTGTTTGGTATTTTCCATTCCATCTATAATCTATTATAAAAATGTTATTCTGCAAGCATTTAGTTAAGAAAAAAGGTAAACAATAAAACTCACAATTTTTCTTACAAAAAAACAAGCTTACAATAAGGATATTTATCAGTCAGTGTGCAAGGATTCACAATGGCCACTTGCTTTTTCTTCTAATTGACAAATGCTTTTTAAAGTCAATAGCACAAGTAAATAGCAAGTGGGTTTTAAAATCCCCTTGTGTTCTTACAGTAAGCATTTTTGATAAAACTAAAGACTGAAGTGTTACAGCACATGAAATTCCAGTCCGTGAATGCAATGCATCTTTATAGGTTATTTTCTGTCCTTGTTTTTTTTTTTAAACATTTATTAATATTCATTTTTAACATGGTTACATGATTCATGCTCCACCTTTCCCCTTCAACCCCCCCCCCCCCGCACCCCAACCCCCACCCTTGGCCGATGCGCATTTCCACTAGTTTTGTCATGTGTCCTTGTACCTCTGCTTTTTTAACTTTAACTGGTAATGACAGATTTTGCTCCATTGCCTTTACTCTGTGTGTTTCCTTGCTTTAAATTAGTTTCTTATAGACAACATATTGTGGTATTCTGGCCTTTAAAACACTCAGCTATTCTCTTACATTTTCTGGGTGAGTTCATCCATTTTAAATTCAGAGTTAAAATTACCAACTGTGAGTTTCTCACCATCTTACTTTCCCCTTGTTTATTCCTGGCTTTCTCTCTTTTCAGTCTTTCCCTTCTTGCAAATGTGCTTCTGTTTACCCACCTCCCTTACTTCTCCCTCCTTTCTTCTATCCTCCCCTTTTTTGTCCACCCTACTTTTCCTAATTCCTCAGTAGGTAGATAGATTTTTATACCTATATGTGAGTGTTATTCTCACTTTTTACCAATTCTGATGAGAGCAAGTTTCAAGTATTGACCACTATAACCCTCATGTTCCCTTCTACTGTTTGATTGTTACATGCCTCCTCATGTGAGATAATTTACCCCCACTTTTCTCTCATTTTCTATTTTCACCATGTATTTATCTTTCTTATCCTTTGATTTTTAAAAAATATCATCTCTTCATGTTCTACATACTCACTGTTCTTGGTGTATGTATGTTCCTATAAACTGACATAATAATGATGAAATTCTTAAGTATGTTTGGCACCATAAATATTCTAAATATTTTGGGCATTTTTGATACTTCATGTATCATAGATATCTTAAGTATCTTAGTCATCACCTCTTTACTAGTAATGTTATCAGTTTAACTCCATTGTTTCCCTTAATTACTTTAAGCATATTAAATTCTTTAGGTATCCTTGTACTATAGAAATCTTAAATATCCTAGTTACTACTTTCCCATGTAGGGATATGATTATTTTAACCCTACTGATTCCCTTGAATTTTTTCTTTTTATTTTTTTACAAGGTTTTTTGTGCCCAATTTGATTTTCAATTTTTCTTTTTAGCTCTAGTCATTTCATCAGTAACTCTTGGAATTCCTCTATTTCATTAAATATTAATTTCTTCCCCTGGAGTATTGCAAATTTTTTTTCCTGATTGTCATATTTTCTCCTTGGCTTAAGATTTCTGGAATTTGGCTTTAATAGTCATGGGATTTTTAATTTGGGGTTTATTTCAGGAGGTGATTGTTAGATAATTTCAGCCTCTATTTTCTCCTCTTAATCAAGAACATTTAACCATTTTCCCCAGATAATTTCTAACAATATGGCATCCAGGTTATTTTTTTTTTGTTCATGACTTTGAGTCATTCCAATGATTTTTAGATGATTATGTCTTATATCTATTTTCTAGGTTGGTTGTTTTTCCAATGAGTGATTTCTATTTTTCTTCAGTTTTTTTCATCCGTATAACACTTCTTTAAAAAATTATTTTTTTTCAACTAACAAGCATCCTTTCTCTCTCCTATTCAGTTGAATAACAACTAAGAGTGTAATACTCACTACCTGGGCCTTTACTGACTCCATATCAGTCAGATAACATTTTATCTCTCTCCCTTGGTATCCCTATAGAGGTTTGTTGATGTCTAGGTTCTCTGTAAGTGGCTCTTTACAACCTGATGATATTCCTCCAAATTTAAGAGGCTCCTTTGTATCACATATTCATTCATCCACTAATTGTCAGATGAGTTGTTCTAAGGAAATATTTACTCAAAAGTATTATAACCAATATAAAAATTTAATCCTCTAATAGGTAAGAGATATAATACTCATCCTATGTTATACTACCTCAGCTTCTGGGAAATGAAGTTTAGCTCAACATAGAGGACACAGTCCCACTTCCAAGTCCATTGTCCCCCTTGGGCTTGAGACCTAGGTATATTTTGGGCTTCTTTGGGCTAAGTATTCTTTGGGCTTCTTGTCAGGTTGACTGATTGTAGCTATAATGCTTATAATCCTGACTCTAAGGTTACCATATAGCTCTATGGTGATTCTTGGGTCTGGTGGAGATCATTGGAAAATGAGGACAAACAAAACTGAACAGATAGTTTAGGTTTGTTTCTGAGCTAGGATAAAAGAGGGAGCAGGGGAAAGAAGTCTTCATCTTCTCACTGGTTCAGTTCATAGTACCTGCACTGTGGGTAAACTGTGATCTTTTTCTTTTGGATAAGATGATGGTTTGGGCAAGAAAGAGTGAAAGTAAAAAAAAATAATTGTCTTCCTTTCACTTATTTTAAAGATAAAAGTTTTTCTAGTTAAGAAGGCTGCAACCATCCATATGGTAGGAGTCACAGAGTGCCTTCATTTTAGAAGATCTGGACATATCCAGGCAGAGCCTCTTAGGAGTACTTCTGTTTCAGCCAGCTGAATTTGCTTTAAAGACCCATTATGAAGGAAAAGTAAAACCTTTATAACAATATGCATAGTCTATCAAAGCAAATCCCTCATTGACTGTGTCTAAAAATGCATCACAATTTCAATTAGATTTTATTGACTTCTAATAACTTCTTAAACAACTACATATTTTTTCTTTTAGTAATGAATTTTTTTTATAAAATGCCTAGGTTATTAGCTTATAGTCCATTAGTTTTCTTGACAAAGTTAAAAAGGCTTTCAAAAACCATGAATGCTTATTTGAATGAATCCTCATTATTGTGGACAAGCTCTAATTTTTGCTTGACAATGATACTTTAAAAGATCCCCTAAAATATCCCACTTACATTTTCTTCAGAAAGAATTGAATTAGCCATTAATTAGTTCACCTGAATCTTTTCTTTTGTCACAGATAATTATTCTGACAAGTTGGTAAATATCTGCCTCCAATTCTCTCTGCATGGCATGAACCAATAAGGGCATAAGTACTTGAATTTCTGTCAGATCAAGTGGCACCCCTTACCATTAGCTGTGTTTGCACTGTGTGTACCTCATTTCAAAGAATACTAGATTTAAAATGTTTTTAGTAGTAAAGCTAAAGTTGTTTATGATGACTTTTATAAATAAATGTAAGTTGCCTGTGAAGCCCTTCACATGTTTAGTGCAAGTGAGAATTCTAGTACAAAAAATAAACATACATCACATTTTTAATCTATTCTATTGTTTTCTACCAATAACATCTATAGCATAGTAACATTAGAGTTGAAAAACAGATAACAAAATGAAACAAGGAAGGGTAGTTCTCTGTCTCTCTCTCAGTCTCTATCTGTCTCTCTCACTGCCTGTTTGCCTCTCTTAACATTTATTAAGCATCTCCCATATCCAGTACTGTTCTAGGCACTGAGGCTACAAGCACAAAAATGAAATATTTCCTTACCTGTCTGCACTGGTAGAATATAAGTTTCTTGAAGGAAGTCTGTCTAATTTTTGACTTTGTCTCTCTAGCATCTTGCCTAAAAGGCATTTAATTAATGTTCATTAATTGATTTATTGGCTAGATAAAATTCCCTTACACTTCTAAATCTATGATTATGTGATTCTATATATCTGTAGGGCTGTTTTATGGAAGATGGAATAGACTTTTTATGTTTAATTCTTAAAGTCAGAATTAAGTAAATATGTGGAAATTATAAGGAAAGGGACTTTGGCTCAATATTAGGAAGAACTTACACAGTTATGCAAAAATGGAATGAAATATCTAATAAGATAGTGCTTTGTCCCTAAAAGAGTTCAAACAGGGTCTGAGTACTCATCTTTTCTGGATGTTGTAGAGAAAAATCTTTGCTTTAAATGGTCAAGTTGCTATCTCTGGCATTCTTAGATTGTATAATTCTATGTTTCCCATTCTTTGAAAAAAGATATAGTAGTCTTTTGTTTAATACATTATTTCATAATGAAATCCTTTGTTCTTTCCACTTCTTGAAATAAAGAAACAGGCAGAGTAATAGTCAGTTGGCTAAGATAAAGTTTAGCTAATATGAGGGCAAGAAATGGGGCTTAAAACATTTAGTTCAATGCTTTATAAATGCTCTTTTGGATTCCTTAAGTTTTAACTTTAAAACAAAATGTTCATTATCATGAATTGGACTCTATCCTATGAGAATTGCATGGAAATTTGTAAAAAGTAAGCATCTTAGATAAAAGCCACAAAATGTCTTTGAATAAGAGTTGAGCCTAATTCATAAAACAACTTTTAAAAATAATTTGAGAATTCCACTTGGAGGAATAGATAATTATCTGCAGCCTTAGGTTCTAAAATTTTACATTTACTCATATCCTCATTTTATAGAGCAACTCTATATAAACTAAAAATGGGCCAAATTTTTCTCAAGGATAGGCAAGACCAATTATAGGTTACTTAATTAGGAAATAAAACCTACTAAAAAGAAATGGCATTTCATTTTTAATAAAAACTGTTATCAATTTTTCCTTCAAAGCTTCTTCATCCTATAATTTGCCAAAGTACACAAAGTAATAAGGTGAAACTACAAAGTACTTGAAACTGCTTTCTATTGAAATCCATTACATTAATAGTCTAAAGAAAATAGGTCCCTTTCTCTACTTAAGTCAATGGACTGGAAAATCATTACCAAGCCCTATTAGATATATTTTCTGCTGTTGGGTACTGAAAACCTTCTTTGAAGTCTATGACTTCATTAGGTCATTCGACTTTAGTTAATTTTTCTTTTTTTTTGGTGTTGTTGTTTCCCTCCTGCTCTCACCCCCTATGGATATGGATTTAGACTGCAGTGTTTTCTTTAGAAGATTATGGAATATATGTAAGGATACATACTTCAGTAGTTTTAGGGAAATTAAACTGAAATGTGCATGTTATATGTACATATATATATATTTATTGATAAGTTCTATGTTTTTATATGAATAGCTAAAGTCATGATGGCAAACCTATGGCACATGCCTTTGTCCATAGCCAGAGGGACTTGGAGGAAGCTTTTCTCCTATCCCTCTTCACTGTGCCTGCAGACATTTTTTTCACATCACCTTCCCCTCTGCCCAGCAGCTGAAAGGGAGGCTTCTTCCCTCTCCCTTTTTGGGGTAAGGTGGGTGGCTCACAGGCAGCCGAGCTGGAGGGGAGCAGAGTGCTGGAGCCACTCTACTCCATCTCCATATGTGGGACACTCCTCACTTCATTGGCCCCTCTGCCTGGCAGCCCAATGGGAGAGCTTTTCCATCCTCTGCCTGGGGCAAGGGGGGAACTTGGTCTCTGGAGTTGTTTGGGGGTACAGGGTGCAGCACAAGGTCTCTAAAAGGTTCTCCATCACTGATCAAAAGTGATTATTTCTGGTATATAGACCTTTAAATAGGCATTCCTGAGTTAGCAACACCTGCTTTATAAATATATCATGTATATAAATGATTATTCTACTCGTTCCTTACATAATCTTCCTTATGTACTCCCCAAAGCAACTGGAATATGTTGGAATAATAATACTAGCCGATTCCTGGCATTGGGAACAATCTGATCCAAAGTTTTTTTCCTGTGATGTCTTTTGGTCCCCTCACAAGAGGATTATGCTTATGTACAAGCTTTCCCCTATTGCTCTTTATTTCACATTTTATGATTAGTTCAGGTTGTCTCTTTCTCTGTCTCTCAGACTCTCTCTCTCTCTCTCTCTCTCTCTCTCTCTCTCTCTCTCTCTCACTCACATCACACACTATACACACGCACACACACACACATTTTCTTTCATTATTTTTTTCTAAAGTTCCTCAGGAAAAATCTTTTCTTCTATTTTCCTCATTTTTCTTAATTTTTCTATCATTTTATTCCATTTATTAACAAAAAAGTTCTATTCATGAATGAAAGATGAAAACAATAATAGTCATAGCCATAGAAAGAGAAAGTAAAGCCTAAGTTTTGAAGTGCAATTTAACTTAACAGAGTTTCTGAAGCCTGAAAAGGTAACCAGGCATTTCCTTACCAAACTCTATTCACTTTTTCTATCTTTTTTTTTACCAAAGCCTTATTTTTCTGGAGCTTAAATATTTATATATGTATATGTATAAATGTGTGAATACCCAAGTATTCACACATGAACATAATTTTTACATTTTAATTTAATATTTATTACTGGCTTCATATAAGATCTGTTCTATAATATATTTTTCTTATAAAAATAGTTTGGAATATATTCTATATAGGTTTTAAAGGGTAGACATTTTAAAGTGTAGCTTGCCTGGGTACATATCTGAAGACCCCAGTTTTAGTCCATGCTGCCAACAGACTTGTGTTCTCTAACTTGATCTTTGGCTTCTCTTTGCATTCCTAAGGAGGTCCTAAGCACATATCCTATAATACAAAGCTTTGCATGGGACTTTTGTTGTGTGCAGATGCAAAGCATGGAATCTCTGCAAAAGTACAGGGATAGCCTCACCCAGAATTCCATCATAACACTTTGTAAGGAATTAAATTAAGGTTTTGACTCAATATGTGAGAATTCTAAATTAATATTGTGGTTGCCTATTTAAAAACATTATAGCTCAAGCCAAAAATGACTTTTGGTAGCTTTATTTACAAAAAGTGGAAAGAGTAAAAGTAGAAAAATGCAAAAAGAGGGTAGAGAAGATGTCTAGTCTATCACACTAAATATTGCTCTGGTGCTTGGCTCATCATGGCAGGGCTTGTTAACCCCTTAATCAGAGGATCTGGAGTTCCACCCATGTGGCCTCCTTCAAGAGGACAAGACCTCTCTGGAACTTGAAAGGAAGGCCAATTACTCACTCACCCAAGAGCCAGTCCAAGAGCCAAGGTCCAAGTCATTGTTCCAAGTTTCAGTTCCAGTCCAAGATCCTCCAAACTGAAGATTCAAGCAAAGACAACCTGCTGAAGATAACCTGCTAAAGATGACCTCCAGCCAAGGAAATTTAGGACTTTTTATAGTCACTTCTTGTTCCTTCCCCTCTTCACAGGGGCCAATCACAGCATCCAAATTGCCTAGCAATGCCTAGGGGGCAGTAGCTATGGGATTCACTTCTCATCCTCAGAAAATGTCAACTTTTATCAAATGATTCACAAGTTTCTGATTAAAAGGGTGGAGTCTCCAAGTAAGTGCCTTGTGAATTCTCTTACTTAATAACAAAGTGTTAAGTAGAGGTTAAGTAAGTGTTAACTCAAAATAGACAAAGAGAATAAAGAATTCCCATTCACATCTTCTTGGTTGGAAACCCTTCCCAGTGACTAAGGGCTTTTTTGTGTTGTCCTGTGGTTTCTTCTTACATTACAGGATAACTACTTCACTTGATACTCTTCCTTGGTCTTTGCTGAAGTAGTGGAAAAGAGAAGTCATCCTTTTACTCTACTATCTTGTCCAGTTTCCTTATGCCTAGCCTGGAACTTTAATCTGAAATACTCAAATGTATGTGTGATTTCATTCACTTGGAAAATTCTCCTATAGTGTAAATAGTAATCCATCTATGCCTGCCTATGTCATATGAATCCTACCATTAGTTTGTAATAGGCAATCCCTTTTATGGGTAACAAAAAGGAGCATAATTTTTTCCAAAAGGATCTGATATCTTTTCATCTTCCAAATCTATTGAGACTAGAACTCTTAATGCCTTCAAAAAAGCGTTAATTCTACAATCTTGGCCCTTCTTCCATGTGGGAGGCCAATAAGAGAAGCAGAGTCTTAAATAGATGAAAATCTGAGACTCCTCTTTTGACCCTTTTTATGATCCACATCTTTTCTTATTATATTTTCTTATTCATATTATCTTATTAATTTTATTATATATTGTTTTATTATTACTATCATCTTATTATATTTTCTTATTATATTATAGCTTCTAGGAAAACTTTAAGTTCTTAGTAAACCAACACTTAATGAGTTAACAGCCTTTTTTCACTCATCAGAGTAAAGCTGCAGCTGTGGGTATATCTCTCTAACTGCTACAGGCATCCCAAGGTCACAGAGTGGCAAGCTCAGGCAAAATAACTTTTAGATAAAGTGAGGCTCATTTTTAACCTTGAGATTTTTTCTCATCCGGTATTATCTTCATAAGAAAATTCTTTGTAAAACTATAACTTTATTGTGCTTTGATGTGACATAATTTGTGTTTCCGCGCAAACTCAGTTTAAGGGGGGGTTCTTTTGTGGAAATGAGTCTTGAAGTATACATAATAAACTCCATGCTCCTAGAGACAGAGCAGCAGCATGAGCTGATGAAAAGATCTTTGTGTCCATTATTTCCTTATCAACTAAACTGTCCTTACCAGATTATCTGGAGATGATAGATAGATCTTGAGACCTCCATATAATTGGCCTAGACTAATTATCTTTCCCCTTTTCTTATTATTATAACATTACTACTCACTTATGGAGCACACTGGGGGATTATTATGTAATATTATTTTGTTCAAACTGCTCAGATTATCTAACATGGAGATACCCTCCTTCTAGGAGAAGATATTTTGCATTCTCCTACCATGAGCGTGAAAATAATTTTTTTCAATTGACTTCATAGCCAGATCGGGTTGTATCTTTAAAAACTACAAGAACTGGAGCATTATTTCTTTTTCATGTTGTTTCTGATAAGGGTGAAGATCCAAATTCACTCTTAGAATGGATACCATGAACTAAGTTAGTGAAATGGGAAGGTACTCATTACATTCCCTTTTAAGCCTGGTATCCCATAAAACAAACTTTGGTCAGTTAAGAAATGTCCTTTTCAATTCTAAGTACAAGTAGTAGAATCCCTACTTGATTAAAAGTGAGATATGGCAATGTTGGATCCAATATTCTAGACCAGATATATGGCCAACCAGCCCAGAAGGGAAGCCTTTAGAAACCAGAGTACCTGGGATTTAAGGTAAAGGGATTGTAATTTGGGACTACTATATAGGAATGGAGATAAAATGTAAGCTTAGTCAGCCTCCCCAGACCTGAGTGGTAAAGGCGTGAGAGACTATGCTCCCTTCATGTTGGCAGTATATTTATATTTTTATTCTTGTATTACTTAAATGTAAAACTATTACAGCAAAATAATTAAATCAAACTGGAGTTCAGGGAATCCCTGAAATTAGGAGAAAACTTGATAACTGTTAGAGCCAATGTCACGAGAGCCTACATCCCTACATGTTACATATTGTTAAGTATACTGGAGAATGGTTGATTTTGGAGAGATGTAAAATGTGACATACTTGGCCTTAAGACAGTTGGGCTAGGGTAATCAATGATACAATTACAATGGTGTATATGCCAAGGATCATCTATTGATGATGGAAAAAAAGAGTAAATTATATTGACAAATATTTTCCATTTTTCATTGGTCCATTTTTCTTTCAGTCTTATTCTAAATTGTTGTTATGGAATATGATTTTCATTAGTGAATGCCTTGGCCAAAGTTTGGGTAAACATATTTCTTGCTATTGCTTCTTTTTTTCCTTTCTATTGCTTCTTACTGTTTTTAGAGATGATACTACTAATAACTCCCTTTGTAATATTGTATGTATCCACTTATGTTTTAAAAGGGTTATCCTTGGCTAATATATTATTATACTTGGCAAGGAGGTCAAATGTTTGCAAGTTGAAACAGTTTCCAGGCTCTTTTGCCTTCTTCAGTGTGGTGACTGATGTTCAATGGTTAAAACTCCCTAGGAAATGGTGCCAGTTCAACCTACTATTTTGATCCTTTCATGTTTTGGGAAAAACAATAGCTTTTTAAAAATAGGTCAAGTTAAAGTTGCCCAAATTAAGGAATTTTATTTTTCCTTTTTCTTCTAATTTGATATCGATTCTGATTTCTACTTTTGCAAGCCTTTCTGACTACAAATAAAAACTGATTTGCAAATGACTCACAGTTGGATAACCAGTGGTTTACTGTCTGTTAAAATATAACGTTTCATTTTTCAGGATGTTATTTTGTGCTTCATGTGTCAGATGCTATTTGTTTCTTTTGAAGAAAGTATTCATGCTATATGGGCATGAAGCTTCTATATGATCTAAAAAGCCTTTGATTTCTCTCTCTTTCACTTTTTCCCTCCAGAAATATTTCTTCCCCAACATATTTTCCACTGTGCTCCCCTAATTCCAACATTTTAAAAAAATAATTCTCATGTATTATGTCTATTTATTGGTCATTGGACAAAGATTTCACATTTAGAGTACTTATAGCTAAACTAATATTTACAAGTGATATTGAAATTGGGTGAAGCATCTGTGTGAATTAAATATTTAGGGCAACTCCAATCCAGTCCAATCCTAGAAAGATTCAACATAGGAATCAGAGCCACATGTCAGGGCTGCCAGAAAGACCACCAGTAAGTACCATTGGCCAATCAAAGGATCTGGGGGGAGATTAGATGAGGTTTGAAAAGCCAGCACCAGAAAATCACTTACTGATCTTGGCTTCAGACCAGCTCTTGGGTCCTTGGTCTCACTCTTTCTCTAAACTGTTCCAATGGCTCCTATCTTATTATTTCTGGCAAGTATTGGGAGTGGAGAGAACTGTGCTAGGATTCAGAATATCTAATCTTATTATCATTTAGAAAGGCTGGAAAACTTTCTCTCTTTCTCTTTACTAATAACTACTTATAAATTTGGTATAAGCCACTAAGATTAATTTTTATTTACAATGTTCATCATGGAAAATTATTCCCATCTTAGAGATGTGCCAACATTCAGGAATGAGGGCAAGCCTAAACTTCAGAGTGTATTTGTGATAGGCATAAATCTATCTTATTAGGTATGCATTTCACAGGAGACTGAATTTAAGCTCTGGGTGATTTTAAAATTTGGAAAGACCAACACAGATTACATAAAGAGTTACTTGTATTAGGAAAGAAATAGAGACTTTCTAACTAGAGGAAGAGAAGAGGAACTGCTTAGAGAATTCCTCATCATGATGTAAGCTTCCTCCAATAAAAGGAACAGAAACAAAGAAAAGAAACATGTAGGTTGAAGAGAAGTAGTGAAACTGGAGGAAGCTAAGTGAAAAAAAAAAAACCAATTCCATGAATGGACAAATTTTCTAACCAAAATCTTGCCGTGTCAAAATTTTTTCTAGGATCTTTTCTGTCCTGAATGAATGTTTTAGTAAGGAATTCCAAGTTATCACAGTGGAGCCATGGAGGAAACAAAAACAATTTTCAAAATCATGGATGCTATTATTGAAAGCAGTGCCCTTCTCATTACCATTCAATTTTCAGAGGGAGAAGGAAGAGAAAAGAGGTAGAAGGAAGTGGGAAATGAAATGCGAAAGAAGACAAACCTAGAATTTGCCTTAGCTAGCAAACTTTTTGGGTTGGTGATGAAATCTCTCACATTTGAGACTTGAGAGCCTTAGAGATATAGTTGTTAGTGGAAATTGGGGATAGATTTGCTCTCATCTGGGAATGGGTGTTGAAATGTGTTTTGCAATTGTTTTGCTAATTGTTTTAATCCTGATTTAATGTTTTCCTTTAAAAAATATTTGTTATCTATTTGGTCTGCTAGTATCCATTTTTAATTGGGATGGGGATTTGAGGCATTTGAAGCATACATAAAACAAATATTACCTTTCATTAAACTCCTAAATTTAAGTTTAGAGTAGAACATATGCACCACATTAATAATGCACCTTGTAACAAAAGAACAACAAATATAAGTAATAGTCAATTATGAAATAGAATATAGAACACTAGACTCCTGAATAATAAAATATGAACTGGTGGGATATATCCTATTCTTCAGGTGTCTAGTTAAGTATCCAAACAATTAATTTTAGATTTTTGAGTCCTCTGTATCAGATTTCACATTTTTAAAATGGAGAGAAAACTATACTCTCCTGCCCTCTGCAACATGCCTAAAATAATTTAAGGACAAAATGTCTGACCTATGTAAATGAATGAGAAAAAAGATGTCTTTTTTATAATGTCAGTATATTGGTCAATCTGTCAGCAAGCATTGAATAAACATTACAAGCATTGAATAAACACTATGTGCTGGACATTGGGTCAAGTGCTAATATTACAAATAAAGTCATATGACATTTGATCTCAAAGGGCTTACATTAAAATATGGAAGGCAACTTGCAAACAACTCTTCTCTCTGTGTGTGTCTCTCTCTCCATCTTTCTCTTTTACTTATTTACTTTACTCTCCCCTCCAACTATGACCCTATGACAATAATGCTGGGTCATAGATGGAGGAGAGTAAAGTAAATAAGTAAAAGAAAAAGTGAACAAGAAGGCTGGAGAGGAAAGAAGGGGGTAGGTAATGAAGGGTTGTAAAATCCTAAAAGAGGATGTTATATTTGATCCTGGACTAAGAGGAAGTCTATGGAACCTACTGAAGAGGGGAGTGATGTGATTAGATCTGCACTTCAGAGAGATTATTTTAGCAACTAGGGAGAAGAAGGAGGAGAGTCATGTCAAGTCAACAGTGCTCAGAGATTTAAATAAAGTTTTTTTTAAAAAAAATAATTTATTTAGAATATTTTTCCATGGTTACATGATTCATGATTTTCCTCTCCCCTCTTTCTTCCACTCTTTCAGAGCTGACAAGCAATTCTGCTGCGTTATGCATGTATTATTGTTCAAAACCTATTTACATATTATTCATATTTGTAGTAATCTTTTAACTCCAGTACCCCAATCATATTCCTATCAAACCATATGATCAATCATGTTTTTCTTCTGCATTTCTCCTCCCACCGTTCTTTCTCTGGATGTGGATAGTGTTCTTTCTTATAAGTTCCTCTGGACTGTTCTGAATCATTGCATTGCTCTAGTAGAAAAGTCCATTACATTCAATTATGTCACAATGTATCAGTCTCTGTGTACAATGTTTTCCTGGTCTACTCTGTTCGCTCTGCATCAATTCTTGGAGGTCTTTCCAGTTCACATAGAAATCCTCCAGTTCATTATTTCTTTCATCACAATAGTATTCCATCAAGTAGAAATACAGAAGAAAAACAACTGCTTGATCACATGGGTTGATGGGGTTATGATCTGGGATGTAAACTCTAAGCAATCATCCAAATGCAAATATTAATAATATGGAAATAGGTCTTGATCAATGACACATGTAAAACCCAGTGGAATCGCGTGTTAGCTATGTGAGGGGAGTGAAAGGAGAGGAGGGAAAGAACATGAATTATGTAACCATGGAAAAATATTCTAAATTAATTAATTAAAAATTTTTTCAAATCACAAAAAAATGGCATTCCATCACCATCAGATATCACTATTTGTGCAGCCATTCCTCAATTGGCAGACATCTCTCATTTTTCATTTTTTTTTTTGCCACCACAAAGAGTGTGGATATAAATATTTTTTGTACAGGTATTTTTCCTTATAATTCCTTTGTGATACAAACCTGAAGTGTTATGATGGGATCAAAGGGCAGGCAATCTTTTACAACCCTTTGGGCATAATTCCAAATTGCCCTCCAGAATAGTTGGATTAATTTACAATTCTACCAGAAGCATATCAGTGTCCCAATTTTGACACATTCCCTCCAACATTTATCACTTTCCTTTGCTGTCATATTGGCCACTATGCTAGGTGTAAAGTGGTACCTCAGAGTTGTTCTCAATTTGCATTTCTCTAATCAGGAGGGATTTAAGACACTTTTTCATTTGATTATTGATAGTTTTGATTTCTTCATCTGATAATTGCCTATTCATATTCCTTGACCATCTGTGGATTGGGAAATAGCTTGATTTTTTGTAAATTTGACTTAGTTCCTTATATATTCAGGAAATTCAGTCTTAGTCAGAAAGTTTGTTATAAAGATTTTTTCCCAGTTTGTTGCTTTCCTTCTAATTTTGGTTATATTGGTTTTGCTTGTACAAAACCTTTTTAATTTGATGCAATCAAAGTCATTCATTTTGTATTTTGTAATGTTCTCTATCTCTTGCTTGGTCTTAAAATCCTTCCTTTCCCACAGATCTGACAGGTATACTATGCTATGTCTACCTAATTTATTCATGGTTTCATTCTCTATATTTAAATTATTTACCCATTTTGAATTTATCTTGGTTTAGAGTAAGGAAAGTTCCCAAAAGTTCCTATGCTCAAAGAATATAATCAAAGTATAATCTACTGAGGGTAACAATATATAAATAATTATGAAATGCAAGACATGAAGTACTAGGAAAGGCTTCTCATAAAAAGTAAGATAAGTCATGTTGGGGAGACAAAGAGAGGAAACATCCTAGGAATAGGAGACAACCAATGAAAATACACAAAACTAATGAATAAAAAATCTTTTGTGAGAAACAATAAGACCAGGGTGACTGGATTATAGAATGTGTATAGGGGAATAAGATATAAGATAATTATGCAGGTTCAAAGAAACGACATCATAAACATACATTAAAATTCAAACAAGATTTCATATTTGGCAATGAAGATAATAGTTAGCCACTAGGTTTTATTGAATAGGAATATGATGTAATCAGATATTGATTTATGAAAATCACTTTGATAGCTAAGCAGAGTTAAGTACTGGAAAGGTGAGAGACTTGAAGTAGAGAGACCCTTTGGAAGGCTACTATTAAAATATTTCAGTCATGAGTTAATGAGGGATTGCACCAGAATAGAGGCAATTTGAGGGGAAAGAAGGGTATTTTCATTTCTGTTTATCTATATCTCTACCTGCATGTATATATTTAATATGCAATATAAATGTTTATTTGCAGTTGCACACACATATATGTATACATACATTTACATATACACACATATATACATATGTATTTGAGAGATTGTGAAAATAGAGCAGACAAGACTTGGAAACACATTGGATATGTGGGATAAGTGTAAAGGAGTAGTAAACAGTAATATCAGAGTTGTAAGTCTGGGTTACTGGGACCATGGTGATGTATGCAATAGGAAAGTAAAGAATAAGGGATGTTTTTGGGGAAAGATATTGCATTCAATTTTCGATATTGCTGAGTTCAAGATTTCTACAGTTTGAGATGACCAATAGATAGTTGGTAATGGAAGTCTGAAGTTTGAAAGAGATATTAGAATTAGAAAAATAGATTTAAGAATCATCTACATAGAGATGATAATTTAACCTCTGGGTACTGATAAGATCACAAAGTGAGATATTACAGAGGATGAAGAGAAAAAGTTGCAGGAGAGAGTGTTGGAGACACATGTGGATAATAGTTATGTCTTGGAGGAAGACAAAAAAGAGGAGCTTGAGAAACAGTTATCAGTAAGAGGAGAAGAAGAGGGAAGAGAGCAGAGCCAAAAAGAAACCACACACACAACTAAGAGTGTGAAGAAGAGGGTGCTTGACATGGTCAAAGATTGTAGAGAGGTCAAGAAGGATAATGATTGAGAAAAGACCATTAGAATTTGCAATTGAGATCAGTTGTAATTGGAAATAGCAGTTTCAATTGAATAATAAGATCAGAAGGCAGACTGCAGAAGCTTTAGAAGAAAATGGAAAGAAAGGAAATGAGAAATGTATCTGGCATATTGAAGAAGTTTCATCATGAAAGTGAGAAAAGATTCAGGATGATAATAAGGATGGTTGAATTGATTAAGGGTTTTTTCCAGGAATGGAGGAGACATGGATGTGTTTGAAAACAGAAAACCATGAAACAAATGAAGAAAATGAAGATTGAAGAGAGTGGATATTATAAAAAGGAAACTCTTCAGAAGATAGGATAGAATAGGATAAAGGGTGCATTGGGAAGATTTTGCCTTAGCACAGAGAAAGAATACTTTCTTCTATAATATGGGATAGGGGATAGTGAGAGGAGACATCTGAGTAATGTCAGATGAAGATGGGGGGAAAGAGTCCTTGGCCTATGGTCACAACTTAAGCATGAAGAAAACTTCTCAGCAGAGAGGAAGCATAGATGAAATACCATGACATGCACTTAGAAAATTAGTAAATAGTTAACATTCTATAAAAAGAGGAGAGAATATTGAGATATAGAAATTGTTCTCAATTAGAATCCTTGACTCTAAACTTTACCATTAACTCTCTGTGTGAACATGACCAAATCACTTAGTCTCTCTGGGTCTATTACGTTACCTACAAAATGAGAGGTTATTAGTGTTATTATATGGTGAAAAATGAATCAGCTCTGTAGTCAGATTTGATCTGGAGTTTAGTGGTTCTAAATTGTTATATGACAGGAAATCACATTCTGGGTCAATTTCCTCTTCTCTACAACGAGAGGACACTAGATTGTCTCTATGATATCTTTTAATTCAAGAACTGATCCTTTGACAGTACAATCTCTAAGATACATAGTGGTTAAATTGAGCAATTTCATTAGAATAAAAGGTGGAAGAGACTAGAGAAGAACTTTAAATATGAAGGAAAGATTATGTGAAGAACATAAGGCTCATGAATGAACTAATAAAAAGCATACTTCAATATTATTATAAGAAATTGGAGTAGGATTTGGCACAGTTTGTCCTCAAAATAAAAGAGCTCATGCCATAACTTCAAACGCAAACCTGAATGTAATCAGTGAAAAATGATATGTGTCCATCAAAATTTAAGCACTTGGGACATTCTTGCAAAAAACAAGCAAACCGAGAAGTGAGAAACATATTTACTTTGCAAACTCTGAGAACAAGAGATATAAAAGCAAGCTAATTCATTAAAATTATCAAGAAAAAATATTAGTGAATTTATAGAAGGAAGAAGGCAAAAGGCAAAAGGAAGCAAGGAAAGAAAAAGAAGTGTGTGTGTAGAGAGATAATAGAAATGGAAATAATGGAAAAAAAATCTGAAAACTGGATTCTGTTTATGTTAATGATGAAACTTGATCCCAAAGAATTCAGCAAATGTAATTTCATCACCTCTTTGCAGAGGTGTGGAATTCCAAGTATGGAATACAACACATACTATTAGATTCAATTGATGTTTTAATTGATTTTTGCTGAACTTTAAGTTTCTTTTTCTTTGAAATTCTTTGTTATAAAGGATTGCTCACCATGTGGTAAGAGTTATAAATGGTAGCTAATGCAAAAATAAGATTAATTAAATGAAAAGAAAAAATAAATATATGGAAGGGAAGAAACAAAGAACATAAGATATGTGGAGGAAAGAAAGAGAAATCAAAAAGAGAATATAGAGAAAGAAAGATGCTATAAAGGACTAAGTAATAAAAATTGAACACAGTTTAAAATAGGAGTATATTAGTAAAATTATACAAACAGTAAAATAGTTGTCACTGGATTTCCGATTAAAAAATAAACTGAATGTTATGTTATTTTAGCTCTAGGAATGGATTAATATAAGGAAATAATGGGTTTTGTGTATTCAGGGACTAGGCTTGGGGTAGTAATACATTCTAAGGGAAATGATGTAGGCAAAACAAGCCATCTCTATTTCCTCATCTACCACTTCTGCTCATACCTTGTTAGAAAGAGCTTACTTTCACCCCAGGTCCTGAATCCTTCATTAGGGGAGAAATTACTGAGAAATGCTTATTACTACTCCAATTTTATATACTTTACTGTAATTTTTCTTTAATAAGAAAGATAATCTAAGACTCAAAACAATCATATTTAGGGCAAAATAAAAATTCAAGCAATGATTAATTGCCACCAATTGGCAGGTATGTCCAAGTTGAGAGTAATAGAATCTTTACACTACAGAGCTTCCTTCTGACTCAGGATTCATGGTTATTATCCTAGAAAGCAACTTCATGGGATACATGGCTTGGCATTTGCATCTGCAGGTACTATAAACATAGCTGCTTAAGATTTAGGTAAGATAATTCTTACTACCTAACTCTACGAATATTATTCAACATCAAAATATGACTTTACTCTATCAGTGGAAATGACATTACAATGATTCATTACCATCTATTTTAGCTCTCTACTCTAAGGTCCATAAGACCTTTCTATCTTCATTGAATTGGAAACCTTCTATACCTGTTGTCTCTTTCATTAGGATGTGATCTCCTTGAAGGTACAGACTCTCTCTTTTTTTTAATATATACCCAGCATTTAGTCTTACACTTTGTAAGCACTTGGTAAATACTAATTTTTAATTCATTCATGCATTTACTCATTCGTATGCTCATTCACCCATCCATTCATCTGTCCATCCATTCCTTATACTGATAAACAGTGGAAAAGATTTTCTTAGTGCTGGGACAGATCTGGCCTTTGAGCAAGGAAGACCTAGGTTCAGCTCTCTGAAAGGTTAAATTTTTGATACGAGTTTGAACAAAGGTCAGGAGAACAGTTTGGTAAAATAAAAAAACAGTTTATTCTGAGGAAAGTTCAGATAGGAAATAAAAAACAGGGAAGTGAGAGGAACTATACCTAAGATCCCAATCCTAACTAAAAATTTCTAAAAAACCCTAAATCTATCTGCCTTTGAAGGCAGTGTCTTCTGCCAGGCCAGGCTCAGCCTATCTACATATTCTGTCTATCTAAGAATATACTCACTATCTAACTACCTATCTAAGTTAATCAATAAGCATTAATAAATAAGCATTAATCACCTTCCACCTCCTGAAATCCATTTCTTTTTATCCACTGTCAGTTATTTTCCAACTGCCTGTTTGTCTCAGAGAGCCAGAGACTGCTGCTCTTCTCCCCAGGGAACCCAGAGACACAAGCCACTTTCAAACTGCCAGCAAATCACCCACCAACTCTTAGCCACACCCTCCTAACTGCCATCAAAGGACAACCAGCATAGCAGGGGAGCTCTTACTCAGAAATATTTTTGCTCCCTTGTCTCTTAAAGAGAAAAAGGGAGAGATTAAGAAAACTCTCTTAACAGCTCCCACCTCTAAAATATACTAATTCTGTGATGCTGGGCAAGTCACTTAATCTCTCACTGCTCTAGGCAAGCCTATAATACTTTTTTAAAAAACATTTATTAATATTCATTTTTAACATGGTTACATGATTCATGCTCCTACTTTCCCCTTCGCCCCCCGCATTCCCCCCACCCATGGCCGATGCACATTTCCACTAGTTTTGTCATATGTCCTTGATCAAGACCTATTTCCAAATTGTTGGTAGTTGCATTGGTGTGGTAGTTTCGAGTCCACACCCTCAATCATGTCCACCCCGACCCATGCGTTCAAGCAGTTGTTTTTCTTATATGTTTCCTCTCCTGCAGTCCTTCCACTGAATGTGGGCAGTGTTCTTTACCATAAATCCCTCTGAATTGTCCTGGGTCACTGTATTGCTGCTGGTACAGAGGTCCATTACATTCAATTTTACCAAAGTATATCAGTATCTGTGTACAATGTTCTTCTGGCTCTGCTCCTTTCGCTCTGCATCTGTTCCTGGAGGTCTCTCCAGTTCGCCTGGAACTCCTCCAGTTTATTATTCCTTTTAGCACAATAGTATTCCATCACCCGCATATACCACAGTTTGTTCAGCCATTCCCCAATTGAAGGACATACCCTCCTTTTCCAATTTGTTGCCACCACAAAAAGCGCAGCTATGAATATTTTCGTACAAGTCTGTTTATCTATGATCTCTTTGGGGTACAAACCCAACAATGGTATGGCTGGATCAAAGGGCAGGCATTCTTTTATAGCCCTTTGAGCATGATTCCAAATTGCCAGCCAGAATGGCTGGATAAGCCTATAATACTTTTAAGTCATAGAGATGTCAACCTGTATTAGTAAAGGAAATTGATTATGAGAAATGCTACCAAAGAAATAAATACATAGACAATCCTAAATCAGTCCCGATCCCAATATATAATGCAAATGTAGAAAAGATATATGAAATTTTAGATGAGTGATGTGTCTTCACTAATGTTAATTATAGAAGAGAAAGATAACATTTATGAATGTATAATGATCAGAAAAGAAATGTGATAGGAAGGAGTTGCTTAAGAAAAGAACCTCTTTCCTGAATAGAAATGGAATATAAGAAGGACATACTTTTTGCAACTTAGGGAATATAACGTAGCTCAAAGTAATATCAAAATGACAAGAAAACATCTAGAAAGTGTTTTTATGAATACACCACCAAAAGGCTGCTTGTTCAGATAAACATACTAATAGTTAGCAAATTACTGACAGAAAAGCAGAGTGGACCAGTAGGATTTATAAAATTTCAGTGTTAAAAAATAGAAAAATTTGTCTTGTAAAATAAAAGACATTTTTCCTGATAATGATGTAATAAATCTTTAAAAGTAATTCCTTAAAAGCTGGATCATTTAGAACAGGGGTCGGGAACCTTTTTGGCCATGAGAGCCATAAACGCCACATTTTTTAAAATGTAATTTCGTGAGAGCTGTACAGTGCTCACAGTGTGCGCTCCTGTAACAGTGCGAGCTCCTGTAACAGAGCCTGAAAAAAAATTGACTTTATCCCTCCTGCAGAAAGAGCCATAACTGGCCCTCAAAAGAGCCAGATATGGCTCGAGAGCCATACTTTGCCGACCCCTGATTTAGAGGATGAACAAGTGTCTGTACAATAAGGAAGAATTTAAAACATAAAGAGAAAGAAAATTCTATTTCCTCTAACGGATTCCAGACAGCAATGTAGAATATATAATATGCAAATTCTATGAAGAAAGCTCTCAAGGGAAAGAGTAAAACAAAATTATTTAAAGAATATAATGAGGATTCTTATCTGCAGAAGAAATTGATGATGAGCACATGTAGGAAAAAGAGGTAAAGAATTTGGAGCAGAAATGACAAAAATAAAATAACAGAAAATACAAATCTATATAGAGAGCACCAAGCTATTTAGGAACAAAAATGATAGTCAAATAAGAATAAAATTCACTTTAAGTGACTTAGAATCCATAAGAAGAGAGGATTATTTTATTTTTATAAATGTATTCTCAGCACTTTTCAGAAATCCTTGCACATGGCATATAATTAATGCTTATATTTAGTGATAACCCTGAACATATTAAAAATATTCCTCATAAAACTTTCAGGATCTAGAAAAAGGAGAGGAAGATGGTATATGATGTGAGCTGATGATCGATAATCAATGGATGAAGAAATAAATGAATATCACAAACCTCACAATATAAGAAGGAATTGCATGATCAAAGTGGGAAGTAGAGAATGAATCCTTACATCTTAAGATATCAGTTATATTCTATTGCACTTTTGATGATCATCAGAATAATATTAGATTCACCAATCCATGAATTCCAAAGTGGGGTTAACTTTGACAGTGCTCCATTTGATAGAGCTGAGGGAGAGCTCATTCCTCTGATGATGAAGGCATACATGGGCAATGATAACATGAAATTTCCTGGTTTGTCGGCATCTGGATAGGTTATGATAATAAGTAGATGTCCGGGTCCAGCCGGACACAACCGAGGGGTCCGGGGAAACGGCAACCTAATTACCCATAGGGGAAGAAGAGGGGAAACCTCGCGTGCAAGACAGAGTCGTTTCGTTTATTGGAGATCTATGACAAGAATATATACGCTGAGGGCAGAAGGGGGTGGGCAGATACTAAGGGGGAAAGGAACGCGGAAAGGGAGCATAGAAAATCTCTGGTGGCGTCTTACTGTCTCCAAGCAAGGCTGGACCTATGATCAATATCTTATCTTAGAAGAGTGAATGATATCTATTCTTAGAAGAGTGACTATCTTTTCTTAAAGTCTTGGTCCCTAACAAATCCCCCTTTCTTTTTTAAATAGAAAGGCGTAAGGAATAAGTTTATTAACCTTTGGTCTTGTTCAATCCAAGTCTGTCTTAACACCAGAAGTTTTTCCTAAGACACCTTGTGTTCCCTGGTCAATCCATAAGTGAGATTGGCAGCAACGGCCCCTGTCTTAGGGTACACAGGGGGAGTTACTCAACCATCAAGGGTTGAGGTCCTGTGCTACTCCCGTCATTGGGTTACCGCCCTGCTGGAAAACTGCAAACGAGTGTCACAAGGTTGTTCTGTGTCCATCATCTCAATACGATGGTATTGAACCATAGGGAACTTATCAAGGGCTGAGTTAACATTAGTTTTGATGAATTTCGTTAGACGTTGGAAGGCCCAAGGGCCAAAGGTTAAGATCAATAAAAATATAAAGAGAGGTGTAATAATAGTGGGAATTAAAGTGGAGAGCCAAGGAGAACCTCTGAGAAGGGTATTAAACCATCCTTCCTGTGCCTCGGCTTCCCTTTTCCTCTGGGCTAGCCGTTCACGCAACTTTGCCATAGATTCCCTTACTACTCCAGTATGGTCAGCGTAAAAACAACATTCCTCTTTGAGGGCTGCGCATAATCCCCCCTCTTTTAAAAAAAGGAGATCAAGACCGCGCCTATTCTGTAAGACTACCTCTGACAGAGAAGTGAGTGATTGTTCCAGGGCCGTGACAGACTTTTCGAGGGCTTCTAAATCAGTTGTCATGGCCATCTGAAGAGCGGCCAAGTGTTGGGTCTGGAGAAGGGCAGTAGTGCCAGTGCCAATGCCTGCAGCAAGACCGCCGAGACCTAACAGGATAGCTAAAGTAGTAAAGGGTTCCCTACGTGTTCTAGGAGAGGGGGAGAGGAGGGAGGCCACACTGTCGTCCCTGTGGAAAGAGATACATGGCCATAGCTGGACAAGAACACAGAATTCAAAGGAGGTATTGAAAACTAGAAGAGATATACAAGGGGTGAGGCCAGTATTGCAAGCCCAAAAGCCATTATTCGGGGCTTCCAAAAAGGAAGGGGAAGGGGGGAGGTCAAGGGTGGAGTTACATAAGTGGGCATGAGATCGGGGAATGGTGCCTAAACAAAGGCCACGGCCAGAGACTTCAGCAAGGGTGAGACGGCGAGGAAAGGCGGCGCAGCGCGGGGAAGCTAGAACTGTTTCATTGGGCTCTGCCATATAGGCAATACCTTCATAGTAAGGGGGTTGTGGACTCAGACAGAGCCAGCACTTAATCGTCAAATCTGGCCTGGAAGCATTCAGGGCAGTATAGGCACCTGATACTAGCGATAAAAATCTGTCTGCTGTATCTGGAATATTTAGGGACCCTTGCTGTGACTGGGGCTGTAACTGGGAGGAGGGATTCGGAGATGAAGGGGAAAAAAGGGGAACCGATGGGATGGGGAGAGGCGTGGGAGCCGGTAATGGCTGGGGGTTAGGGGAAAAAGGGCGTTGTTGATCCGAGAGGATGATGTTAGGACCAACAGAAACAATGAGGGGCTGCACACGGAGGTGGAGGGTGAAAAGGAGAACATCATCAAAACCGCCCTTCTTATAGAGTCGTAAACCCCAAGTCAAGCCATCTGTCCATTTAACACTTCGTTTCCCCGCGTTGGTAAATGTGATAATGAGGGGATTACAATTAGGAGGACTGGGGGAGCACACAGATGGACGGGATAGATTGCGGGTTATTGCTATCAAGTCCTGGTTCGCCTGGATCCAATATCCAGTGCCAATTGTTTCACATCCCCAGGCTGCACAAAATGGGCGCCTAGGGCACAAAGATCAACCGGAATGGAAGGAAACCACGTCCATTGGGGCCATTGCGAAGAAGAAACGGAGGTAATGATGGCTTGATTAACTGGATTGATGATCTCCCATCGTTGTTGGACCAGGAGATGAGGACTGGAAGTGGTGACTGGAAGGAAGGTGGAGTAGATGATGTAAACCGCCAGAGAAAACGAGTTCAGGATCTGAGGTCCCATCTGTGATGTCGTCAGGGTTGTGGTTCTGAAAAAGGAAGAAGAAAAAGACTTCTCCCTGGCTTAGGAAGGTTAGTATCTGGGGCGAAAGGTTTAATCAGTCTAGATGGAATCCAGCGGGCATTATTAGCCGCTTTATCAAAAATACAGGCGGAGCCCTTTCCCCAGAAAATGACGGGGTCGGGGCCACACCAGAGGCCCATGACGGGGTCACGCCAAAGGACTGTGGCCAGATTAGATGAAGTATGCGGATTCCAGTGGCGATCAGCAGCAGAACGCCCTTCGGCATCCAGCTTGAGGAAATTAAGAACAAAGAGGGCGTGAGCAAGAAGCAAAGTCTGATTGCCACTTAAGGGATAAAGAGTTTCTTGGGCTTTGAGTTTGAATTTTATCTGGGGCAATGCTAAAGCCTCGAGCTTGGAGCTGTGTCAATGAGGGGGATGGGGAATTGACTATGGGAATGGAAAATGATAGCAGTCTGTAAAGCCCCCATGGGTAGCATGGTCTTATTGACCTCACGTAGGTCCTGTAGAAGTCTCCATTTCCCCGATTTCTTTTTAATAACAAAAATAGGTGTATTCCATGGGGAAGTGGAAGGTTCAAGGTGTCCAAGAGAGAGTTGCTCCTGCACTAGCATTAGGGCAGCTTGAACCTTCTCAGATGTTAGAGGCCACTGGTCAATCCAGACAGGGGAATCGGACTTCCAGGTGATCTTATCAGCCTGGATTGCAGGGAGATCAGTGATCTTTATAAAAAATTTTTTTGACCCAAGTCCTCCTTTATCGTTTTGGGCTGGGGGGGCTATTGGGTGTAGGATGCCTTGTTCGTTCTTGCCAAGGCCTTTGCCTGGGAGGTACCCAGATTTCAGCATCATAGTGGTGACAGTATCACTGGGGCTAACCATAAGGAGCCGCATCTGGGCCAGAATATCCCTGCCCCAGAGATTAACGGGGAGTCCCGCGACTACATAGGGACGGGTAGTGCCACTATTGCCCTCAGTATCTTGCCAATGGAGGAGCTTAGTACTTTGGAGGGTATCTTGGATCTGACCTATTCCTGACAGGTGGGTGGCTGAGGGTTGAAGGGGCCAGGCTCGGGGCCAATGAGCCTGGGAGATGACAGTAGAGTCTGCCCCTGTGTCCAGCAGCCCTGTGAAGGTTTTTCCTTCGATCTTTAATTGCAGAGTGGGTCGGGACTCAGTAAGTTGTTGTACCCAATAAATGTTGGAAGAGCCGGGTGAGGAAGGACCTCGTTTTTGGGCTGCGGCGGGAAAATCGCCTATCATGGGGAGGGGGAGGGCCTGAGCTAAGCGTTTACCGGCAGGAATGGTAACTGGACGGGGTGGAGATTCTATGATAAGTTTTATCTCCCCTGTGCAGTCGTTATCAACAAGGGTGGGATGCACAACTACACCTTGTAAGGTGGTGAGTGCCCTGCCTATGACCAAGAAAAACATGCCAGGAGGTGGTGGTCCGAATTTGCCGGTGGGGAGGACTACCGGGCCTTCTTCAGGGGTCAATATTGGGGTGGAGGTGGCACAGAGGTCCAGGCCTGAGCTGCCGGCTGTGGCTCCAGTAAGGGAACTGGGCAGGGGCTCCCGTGGGAGCCCCGCATCCCGTTTCCCGACATTGGGGAAAAGTTCTGAGGTTTGGCTCGGCAATCTCGAGCCCAGTGCAGACCCTTTCGACATTTAGGGCAAACGCTGGGAGATGGTCTTTGGGTTTGAGCCTGAAGGGGGGTGGGAGTCTGAAATTGCCCTCGGGATAGGACAGATTGCACAACTTTGGACCATTCAGAGGGGAGCATGTGTCCCTCTCCTCCAAGCCCTTCTAGGATGGAGAGTGTAAAAGGGGCATTCAGGCCATAATTTTTAACTGTCGAATGCAGGTCTTTAATGTGCTTAATTTTTAATTTTTTATAAATTGGCCGATGATGGTGGGGGAGGCCTGGAATTTCCACGGGATCCGCTTTCCTCCTCCCCCTCTTCCTCCTGTTCAGAGTCAGAGGAATCATGTGGGAGGGAAACGGGGGAGGGGGGTTGTAGGGAGGAGGTCTATTCCTCAGAGGGCCGTTGTTATGGTAGCAGGCTGTCTCCTCCTCTAGCTCAGTTTGATAAGCCAGATTAAGTGTGCTATCTTGAGGAGGGTCCCTGAATAGGACTGGATAAAGGCATGGTCTGGGCTTAGAGGGAACAAGGGGCTCCTCAAGGGAGGGATTTTTGATAGGTTCCTCTGAAAGAGACGCGGGACGCTCATTCCCCTTGAGGGGCGAGCTCTGTTCTTTAGTCAAGTTTGGTTCTTCATTTTTTATCTTAGATTCTAAGATAGCGTCCTCGGCCAAGCTGAGGAGGTGCGAGACTTGTTGACTCGTGTCGGCTTCTTTAAGAAAGTCACGAATCAAGCCATAGAACCTGAACAGGTCCTTTTTTACTCTGCTGCCTCTCTTCCTAAGACTATGTTTTAGTTCAGTCACGAACACTGTTTCCTTCGAGAGTGTTTTTCCCATCATACACACGTATTCCTTCCACTTTCCTAGCACACACACACACACACCTTTTTTTTTAGAAACACTCTTGATTTTTAAATGCCTATGGGGGATGGGATAACTTACCCTACCTCGAGGCGTCTTGCTCAGCCTCTACCCGTTACGTCTTCGCGGCCGCGACAGCTGCTCCTCAGTTGTCCGGTAAGCCATTTTCGCCTTGCCCCGCGTTGGGCGCCACTGTCCGGGTCCAGCCGGACACAACCGAGGGGTCCGGGGAAACGGCAACCTAATTACCCATAGGGGAAGAAGAGGGGAAACCTCGCGTGCAAGACAGAGTCGTTTTGATGGATACGAGGCTCGTTTATTGGAGATCTATGACAAGAATATATACGCTGAGGGCAGAAGGGGGTGGGCAGATACTAAGGGGGAAAGGAACGCGGAAAGGGAGCATAGAAAATCTCTGGTGGCGTCTTACTGTCTCCAAGCAAGGCTGGGCCTATGATCAATATCTTATCTTAGAAGAGTGAATGATATCTATTCTTAGAAGAGTGACTATCTTTTCTTAAAGTCTTGGTCCCTAACAAGTAGATACTTAGTTTTAAAGCTCAGAGATGTATATTCAATCTTTGAATGCAACAAATCTTTCCTATTCTTTGCTACTTCTAATTAGAGGCCTTTCTTCTTCTGCCACCCTGAACCCTTCTTCCACCACAAGGGAGTGACATATTCTCATTATTAAATTATTTTACATGTGCCTTGAATTGACTTCTTCTATATAGAATATTCCCTTAGTAGAATATTAGCTCTTTTGATGGAGGGGCTATTTAATTTTATCCTTTGAATCTCTAGCCTCCAGCCCATGGTGGGAGTTTAATATATGTTTGTTGAATTGATCCACAAGATATGATCCCATTGATTTGATTACTGTTCTGTGAGCAATAGTTGAAAAGTGTGTGCAGACATAGGAAGACAAGCTGGCCAGGATAGATGGTCATATGAATTGTGAAGGAAGGTCTGGGGTATGGGGTCATTTGGTTTCCTGGGCCATATATGGTTTTCTTTCCTATCTCATTAATGGGGGGCAGTGCAATCCCAGACAGTAGTCTCAGCATTAATTACCTTAGTTTTTCAGAGCATAGCCTCAGGACTCTTGTGATACAGAAGTTTTATTAGCAGTGCAAATGGCAAACAGATGGATAGATGGATTAATATTTGGAATGTAAAATATAATTGTGGGTTTTTATGAATGGCTTTACCTCTTGGTAAAAATTCAGGAAATGACTTTTTAAATTTAGACAGACCAGTCTTTAGATGATGAATACACAAACTTCTTTATTAATACTGATTATGTTTTTTCTTTAAATGGGGAATTTAAGGAGAAACTATGGAGCAAAATACTAATAGAAATAGTATGGTCACTATTATGAACATGGTGCACATTCAGTTGCTTTTGGAGAGCAAATGGTTAAGGCATTATTCTATGATTCAGGAACATCATGGCTACATTATGGTAATTCCATGGAATCCTAAAATGAAAGTATCTTTCCAAGGATTCTGATCCTGTGTAACAACCAGAGAAAGTACATGTTTCTGTTTTTCATTCGCTCTGGGTGACATACATCATGGCTATGATTAGTTATGCTTGTGCTTTATATAAAGTTAAAAAAAGCCTTTACTAAAATCCTTTCTAGATCTGCAACTTATACTCATCTGAATAGCTTTTAGGAACATCCGATCACCTTTATAACATAGTGCAATAATCAACTGGTAGAGATAATCAACAGAAGATAAAAAAGTATATGGTTATTATAATGGCTGGGTGAAGAATCAAAACCATGGGTCTTAAAAAGAAAACTTGGAAATTATAGAGAAATATTCATGAGGCCAAAGTGCATAAAATGGAAATCAATTTATTTGAGAATGATGATATGAAAAAGTTCTTTAATTAATTAAAGGAAAAAATGTATACAGCAACAAAAATACAATAATCAACTGTGAAGGGCTGAACTATTATCAGCAAATCAAGTTCCCAAAATGACTCGGCATCCATGACAAAAAATGCTATCCACAGCCAAAGAAAGAACTATTGGAGTCTGAATGCAGATCAAAGAATGCCATCTTTCACTTCATTTCCTTCATGAGTTTTTTGTTGTATGTGTGATGTGTCTTCTGTTATGGCATGAGCAATATGAAAATACATATTTGCATGAAAGCACTCGTATAACCTATATCAGACTATTTAGTGCCTCAGGAAGGTGAGAAAGAAGGAAAGGGAAAAAATCTGAGTCCTAAAATGTCAAAAAACTGTTGTCAGAAAATTTTTCTACATGTAACTGGAAAAAATAAGTTAAAAGAAGAAATTATGAGAAATAGGAATGGAACAAAATGGAGATTCTTTTCTTACCCAGTGAACATTTTAGTGCCTCCAATTAGCATTTGGAAAGTTTCTCTGGAATCCTTGCAATGTAACCATGGTGTAACTTTATCATGGAATAATGTCTAGATCTGAAATGTTCTCCAGAAGCAACTGAATCTATTCAAGGTTTCATAATAGTCTTTTTCTATAAGCACATAGCTCCATTATTTCTTCTTAAATTTCTGAATAAATGTATTTCCATTATGTCTACAATGGCTGTACTCCTTAGATCAGCTCTGATTGTTTTGGCACTGTTCCTTAACTACTGCCCTGAATCAGTTACTAACAACTGATTTCATCTTTGCTGCTTTTCCTGGCCTGGGTGCTGATATCCACTAACTGCTAAAGTAACTATAGAGATAAGAAAGAAAGATTTTGTCTTATCATGTAGGAAATAATCTAGTATGGAACATAACATATTCAAATAAGTAAAATACAACTCAAAATATTTTACATGCATACAAACCTACACGGATCAATAGTATCTTTTAAAAAACAAATAGTATATGTTAATGTGAAATTCTATAAACTCATTACAATTTTCTTCACTATCTCTAAATGCTGTGACATTCTATTTGCTGATTTTACTTATTTTGCCTTTCTAATATGGACTTTGAAATCTATTATTACTGAAACATCTTAATTTTTTTCTTTAAGCCAGAAATACCATATAATTATATGATTATTACAAAATGGTACAAAACAGGACAGCAAAAAGTTTTTCTACTATTCAAAAATTCCAGATAGGAAAGAATAAATGTACTCAAAGAAACATGGGAAAACTTCTATGAATTCATCAGAGTAAGGTTAGCAGAAACTGGAAAGCAATAAACCCAATATTTACAATAATATAAATGTAAGAAAATAAATTGAAATTGAATATCCTGACCACAGAAAAGATACAGGGATATACATCTATAGTTCTGCAATATTTCAATACAAGGTCACACTTGATTTATGTTACCTAATTGTTTTTTTCTTTGTATTTTAGAACACTTTTAAGTGTTGTAGAATGGAAAAGCCATTAAAAAATGACTGTGATGGACCACCCTCTCCAGGCATAAAAGTTTTAGCAAATAAACAACCCTGAAATGCTTGCCCAGTTGGGTTCCAGTGATACCACACCTTTATTAATAGAAGATATTATGTATCTATTATTAAAGAAAGAGGACCCCAGTGATCCTCCAAATATAGACCAAAATCAAATAGGCATAACATTGATTTAAAAAAACTTAACATTTCTAATGAATGTTGATTCCAAATACTCATATCCTCCAACTATATGGAACTAGAAAACATTTGTGGAAACTGTAACACAATAGTGTGTCAGCTGTAAAGATTTAGCAATGTTTAGTCATGTTGGCACAGGCCCTGCCACTAGGGGACTCAAAGGCTAGTGGATTTTTAAAATTTGGGTTTATTTAAACAGAGCTTCAGTAGGTCTAAAGCCAATTAAGTGTTCACATTAAGTTCAGCACCAATATGGTGAGTCTCTAGATTGAGTTACAGGAAATCAGGCTGCCTACTTTGGGTTGAAAAGAACAATTCAAAGCTTCCACACTAATTAACAGAGGCACTGGGCCTATGAATAACTGTTGCAATTCCAGCTTGAGCGAAATAGAGAGATCTAGTCTCAGAATAAATAATAGCATTTAACATCTAGGAAGACATTATCTGGTAGCTAAGATTACTTTCATGCAATGATAGACAACAAAATCTCCAAACTACAGACTTAAATATGTCTTAAAAAACTCACTTAATAATGTGTAATAGAATCAGATCATTATCAAACCTAAAGAGTAGCCCACAATTAACCACAATACTGATTTTTAAAAAACAACTTAGTAACATTTCTAATAGGTGTTATGGTCTCAAATACTCATATCTTCCAATCTACATAGAATGAAAAGTTGAAAAGTTTAGAAATCTGGTTAAGAATATAAAAAGTCACTTAGGAGCACAGGGAAATACATATTGTATGCTATTGGATATGTATCAAAGATATTTTCAGTGATCTTACAGTGGATGAGCTTACATTCTCATACTGTTCTTCACTTTCAAAAGACAGTTGTTTTATGCATTTGTATGACTTTCTACAGCTCATTCAATACAAATGAATAATAGCAGATTAATGGCTTAAACTAGAAGCACTTCTAACTGAATACAATAAAAATGATGAGATAAAAAGAATACTAATAATTATACAGATCTTTGCATGCATTATATCATTGTGCCTCATGGTTATCCTCTTAAGTATATTCTATTGAGACCATTGTCTTTATTTTTATATATGGACAACTATATAAGTCTATGGTCATATAACTATTGTGCTGAAGATGTGGGATTTTAAGCCAAGTCTCCTTTATTCCAAGTATACCACTCTATCTGCTCTGCTATCTTTCAAAACATTTTTAAATAATCTTGTGAGAGATATTTTTAAGACAACAAAATTAGAAAATTATTTTTATGTACCACATTACTAGAATTAAAGATTTTCTTTTCTTATTTTAATGTTTTTAGTTTATGCCACTCATAGAAAAATAACACATATGGCATTGATGTTAAAGAGAGAATAAAAATCTTTACCCCTGCAATACTTTTACAATACCATTGAGAAGATTGAACCAAAAAGAAAAAAAAGGAAAAGAAATTCAACCATTGCTTTCCTGTTTTTCTAAAGAACTGAGAAAATGTAATTAAAAAGAATCCAACAAAAAGGAGCATTTTCCTAAGAGAACAAATATAATTCCTGATTGGTTTTCAGTGACCTTGTCTGCTCCCTATGTAATTGGATAGTTGAAAGTCCAAGAAATATGGACCTTTATGAAAGAAATTATTTCTTTCCTTCTGAAATTTTAGCAGCAAAGTACTTTTATCTTTTTTCACTTTTTTTATTAATATAGAGACTAGAGTTCAGCATAGTAAGCCTAGGTGGAGCCTCAAGTGTAAGAGTTTGGGGATCAGACAATCCAGAGCAAAAAGGTGGTTTTCTGAGCAGTAGAAATTTTAGAGAAATAAGGTGATCTCTCCTCCTCATAACCTCTGCAGCTAGGAGTAGCAAAAGCAACTTACTTAAAATCATGAGTTGGAGAAGATGTACACTTAAACTGTCCTTTCATAAACATAACAAATACTACTGCCTATTCAAATATCCACCAAGGCACTGAGTCCTACCTAGAATCCACATGTTGCCATGTGCTCTGATACCATGCTCACACTCAGGAGACCTCCTTCTACTCATTCTTCTTTGGGAGCAATAATAAAACAAGTATTACTATTGTTACTGAAAATGACTTGACAATCTACAACCTATTGCTTTATTCTTGATTATTATGGTTTTCTAGACTGAAATTTTATTGGTCACCACTTCCATAATTGACCTTGTATCTATTGATTACATGTAAGCTCCTTGAGGGCAGAGACTCCCTGACTTTTGAATTCATATTCCTAGAATCTATTAGTGTCTGCAACAGAGTAAGCAAATTATTTGTTCATGGATCAGCTAAGTGGCTCAGTGGGTAGAAAGTAGTCCTGGAGATGGGAGATCCTGGGTTCAGATGGTAAGAATTAAAGAAATCTCTGGGCCATATTTATGAGCTGAAAACTGACTTTATATAGTCAGTGATCCTGTCACACTCAGTATGTGATGAAAGATCTCTTACAGATGTTCACAATTCATTTTTATAGGTTTTTGGCAGTATTAAATTATATTAGCTATAGTTACTATGTTCTAGTAAAAGGCCCAAATACTTTTTTTGATCTTATCACTAATATTTTAGGAAAAGACTTATTGAACTTATAACAATCTCTCATAAGAAGAAACTTAAAGATACACAGAGTTGTCTCAGTCATAAAATCTGAAGACCCTATTATTGACACAGAAAAGCAAATACTATTCCTACTTTTATAACTGACTATGATTGCTTTTGTAATCTTTATCAAGAATCAGGACATTGTAAAGATGTATACTTAACATATGAAGGTTTATAACATGAGCTCTTAAGCAAACTCCTTATCTACTACAGTTAAATTAATAACTAGGATTAATTAGACTTCCAAGCATTCTAATTACATATAATACTTAAAGAATTACATAATTTTATTTCTTTCTAAGAAAACCCAATTGATTTATTTAATTAATTTAGCATATTTTTCCATGGTTACATGATTCATGTTCTTTCCCTACCCTCCTTCCTCTCCCTCTCCTATAGCCAATGAGCAATTCTGCTGGGTTTCACTATATCATTGATCAAGGCCTATTTCCATATTATTAATATTTGCAATAGAATGATTATTTAGAGTATACATCCCCAAACATGTTCCCATTGAACCATGTGATCAAGCAAATGTTTTTCTTCTGTGTTTCTACTCCCATGGTTCTTACTTTGGATGTGGATAATGTTCTTTCTCATAAGTCTCTTAAAATTATCCTGGATCATTGCATTACTGTTAGTAGAGAAGTCCATTATATTTGATTGTGCCACAGTGTATCAGTCTCTGTGTACAATGTTCTTCTGGTTCTGATCCTTTCACTCTGTATCAATTCCTGGAGGTTGTTCCAGTTCACATGAAATTCCTCCAATTCATTATTCCTTTGAGCACAATAGTATTCCATCACCAACAGATACCACAATTTGTTCAGCCATTCCTCAATCAATGGATACTCCCTCATTTTCCAACTTTTTGCCACCACAAAAAGTGTGGCTACAAATATCTTTCTGCAAGTCTTTTTCCTTATTATCTCTTTGGGGTACAAACCCAGAAGTGGTATAGATGGATCAAAGGGCAAGCAGTCATTTAAAGTCCTTTGAGCATAATTCCAAATTGACTTCCAGAATGGTTGGACCAAATTCACAACTCCACTAGCAATGCATTAATGTCCCAATTTTGCCACACCCCCTCCAACATTTGTTACTTTTCTTTACTGTCATATTAGCCAACTTTCTAAGTGTGAGATGGTACCTCAGATTTGTTTTGATTTACATTTCTCTACTTATAAGAAATTTAGAACACTTTTTCATGTGCTTATTGATAGCTTTGATTTCTTTATCTGAAAATTGCCTATTAATGTCTCTTGCCCATTTTTCAATTGAGGAATGACTTGATTTTTTTGTTTAGTTGATTTAGCTCCTTATAAATTTGAGTAATTAGACCTTTGTCAGAAGTTTTTGTTATGAAGATTTCCCCCCCAATTTATTGCTTCCCTTTGATAAATTTGTTTTATACTAAATGATATAAAAGAAATTAACTCAAATAAATACAAGTTAAGCTCTTCAAAATTTGACCTCAGATACTACCTAGCTATGTGACTTTGGCAAATCACTTAACCCCATATGTCTCTCTCTTACTGCTCTTCTTCCTTGGAACTGATATTTAGTATAGATTCTGTAACACAGGGTTGCTAGCATAAGCCTTTGGCTTTTGAAAATTCAACTGTAAGCAGCCCTGGCAGTTAGGGGTTTTAGAATGTTCAGAAAGGCAGTTGGAGCCTGAGGCTATAAATAGTGCTGAAGTTCCAACTGACTGGGCTTTTGCCTTTTGGCTTCGGTATTGGCCTGTGCTGATTGTCTTTGGGGCATTTTGGACCTAGCTTGATTTCTCTGGACCTCTCCCAGATCTCTCCATTCACCCCCCCATTATTTCCCCTGAATTTCCCTTTGGGCCCTGGGAAGAAGGATGGTTTTGGGGGTTGGACATTGTGGGTTTAGCTTCTGTAGGAAAGTAGGACTTCCTTAAATCAAGCCACCCCCTTATTTAGTGATCTGATAAATTCTTTACTTCAGGGAAGTCAATCCTTCCTGACTGGGAGAGCCGGACTCTCTCAGTCTTACTCCCTTCTCTGTGACCCTTCCCCTAACACCAGCTTTCTCCCTAGTAGCAGTTACAAAACCCTGAAACCCTCTCTCCCTCAACTCATCCCTGCCATCAATAAATTCCCCTTTATTACCTATACAAAGCCTTTGGTGAATCATTATATTGAATATTAAGGCAAAAGGAGAAGTGGGAAGAAATTACTTTCCTTTTTATTTCTTGAGGGAAACTTGGGCATCCATCTTGGGCAGGAAGTACCCAGCAGAGACTCCCTGTAGACATCAATTACTATGACAGGGAGGAGCCTTTGACTCCTCCCTCAAAGGGACATTAGAAATTAACAAGAGAAACCCTCCAGCCAGACCTAAACATTTCTGACTGGCCCAATTCCTCCTGTATCATAGAGATACTTTCCCTGCCTGAAGGATCCAGTCTAATTCCTCTAAGAATCCTCTGTCTTTAGCCTCCTGTGACTAGCCTATTTGAGCTGCCCTCCTGTACACTCCCATTCATTCCCTTACCTTTCCTTATATACATATATATATATGTATATATATATATATATGTATATATATATATATATATATATATACTACCTCACCCATTCATCTCTACACTCATCTATCCCCTTCATTCCTCATTCCTCCTCCTTATCACCTTTATCCCTCCTTTAACCAAGATAGCCCACTTCTTTATAACAATTCTAAGACAGAAGATAGGAGTTTAAAAATATTTATCCATTGAAACATTGGATAAGAAGTCTATATGGGCTATTGCTTCATTAGATACTACTCTAAATATGAGGTTCTTATTGGATGTTGGCACTCAACACATGGTGGAGGAGGATCTCTTTGATTCCACATTCCAGTTTCTTTTAAAACCATTGATTATAATATTATCTTTTATTATTATGAAAAAATCAGCTTTGCTTCACTTATTTATTTCAAAAGTTTAAGGTTTTGTTTTAGCTCTTTGGAAAAGCATCCTGACCTTATCCATTGGAGCAACAAAAACCAAGGTCAGGGGGCAGGGGAGGGAAAAGGGAAAAGGTAATTTTCAGTATTTTTCTGGTTAATGAGTTAATTGTTTCTTTCCATAGATTCTTTGCTAGAAGGCAACTCACTGCAATAGAAGAGTCTTTACTTTAAGCATCAATCCCTTTAGTTCCTAGAATCCTTTCAGCTTACCATTTCTTAATCTTTTCTTTGTATTAAACTTCCTGGTTCAATGGTTTGAATTTCTCTCTCAGAGGGTATTCATGATTTCTTTCCCTTCATCTCCAGATTTTAATATCTGAAGCCTAGATTACCTCTGGTCATTATAGATTTAATGACTACTTTCCCAATAATTACCAAATAGTTCTGGAGATGGGGGCACACAGATCTTCAAATTCCAAATATTTTCCATTCTTCTATGCATTTGAGAAAAGACACATAGGCAAAGCTAAGCCCAGGCATTTTAATGCACTCTTACTTCTAAGCATTTTACTAGTCTTAGCCTTTTATTTACAGATATGGCCAAAAAAACCTCTAAAAGTCTATATTCCACCCATACAATCAGAATACTTTGTTTTCTGTGGCTGTGTGTATAAGACTGCCACATATCGGGGTGAAAACTGGGCAATTCCATCACAGGAAAATAAAACCAAACCAAACCAAGTGTATTTGAATAGTTGATTAAATTTTTCATTGGGTATACAGAGATTTTCTTTTTGTGTAGACACAACCCACAGGCATTTGTATTAAAGCTCAACAAAGACCATTTTTCTTGGGAACCTTGGGTGGTCTTCTTAAGCGGATTTCACAGTAAGAATAAAACAAAATGAAAGTTGAAGTCAGTGATGAGAAGTACAAGTCTGAGTCTCCTAACAGCAGGAAGCATATTGTTGAGCATCAAGCATACAGAATAGGAACACAGTTTGTCAAAGACCATGAAGTAATTCCTACCTTTCTTCAATATTGTTTTATTCCAAAGAAGAGAAAATTTGGAATTTAAACTTTGTTTAAATATTAAAGACAAAAGTGTTTTAAATCATAAAGAGTTCCTCTTTAATTTAAAAAACATACCCATTAAAAATTAAAAAAAAACAGTAAGATCTTTCTGATTATGTATTTTTTGGGGGGAGGTCTGGGGGTAAATGACTTGCTTAGGTCACAGCTATTAAGTGGCAGAGAATGGATTTGAACTTGGTTCTTCCTGACTCCTAGCCAGGATACTCTATTCACTTTGCCACTTAGCTGCTCCTATTACTAGATTTTTAGAAGTGGTCAAGATCTGTTACTTCCTTTGTGCATGGAATTCCCTGTAAGAATTCTTCTACAAATGCAAATCAACTGCTATAATTTACGTCTTGGAAAGCTACCTGGGGAACTGAAAATTTAAATGACTTCTCTAAAGTATTTGACTAGTATAGCTTCAAGGTCCTGGCCAAATCCATCTCTCCCTGCCTCTAACAGACTCTTTCTAATATACTAATTCCATGCTTTCTTTTCTATAGATTTGGAAAGTTTTTAAACTGTGATGAAAATCAAGTGATATACTATAGATGGAGAATTAGCTTTCAAGTCAAGAAGATCTGGATTCAAGTTCTGCCTCTAAAATAAGTAAGTTCCTTAACCTCTCATAGTATCAGGTATCTCTCTATGAAGAATAAGTTACAGATAAGTTGTTTATTTGAAGTAGTGAAGGGAATTTACTACACCGATGGAATTATAGGATTGGAGTCTTTACTCACACTTGAAAATAACTTTTTCATTTTCCTTTCAAAATTATCAAATAAAATAGCTTTCCTCTTTTATATGATAATCATATTATTCACTTTCTTAGTTAAATACTTAGCCCTCCCACCTCCCAATTCCCTTGTGTCAGTGTCAATTCTAAAAGAGAATAGTCGCAAAGCCTAGGCTACTGGAGTTAAGTGATTTACCCAGGGTCAAGCAGCAAGGAAGTGTCAGACACCAGATATGAAACTAGAAACTCCTGATTCGAGGCCTGGTGCTCTACTCACTGTGTTACCTATATGCTCCCTTATTTAAATACTTGGGAATGATCAGAGACTTTCAAATGCTTTCCATTAAATGATCAATTTACACACTTTTATTAATGACATAATATGTGCAAGACATTATGCTATATGCTGCTGAGACAAAGAAAAGAAATTGCTCTAAAAAAAGAATAAAAAGGAGCTAACAATTCTCCATTTTAAAGAAGGCTACATTTGCATAGATATGCATATAAGGAATAAATTCACAAACAATACAAGATTATTTAGTTATATTATTTTAAAAAGAGTATTTCTAGTGTTCAGGCCCTCATCAGGGATAATTATGAGATAAGTTATAAGGAAAATATTAAGTTAAAGGATTTCCTGCTTTCTGAATAACAAAAAAAGCTTTTGTTTTTATTAAATACACTGAAACTAAGAGAACTTATGCAGTGATGGCTGTTAAAATATACATGTCATGGGCAGCTGGGTAGTTCAGTGGATTGAGAGTTAGGCCTAGAGATGGGAGGTCCTAGGTTCAAATCCAGCCTCAGACACTTCCCAGCTGTGTGATGCTGGGCATGTCACTTGACCCCCATTGCCTACCCTTACCACTCTTTTGCCTTGGAGCCAATAAATAGAAGTTAAGAGTTTAAAAAATAAATAAATAAAATAAAATATACGTGTCACATAAAAGAAAATAGGTATGTTGATTGTTTTATAGTTTTTGAAACTTAATAAAATTTTTGCATTCGTAAGTGATTAATTGAGAAAGAAATGGCAACACTTGATTTCAACCTTTTTTTTTAACATGCAAGGAAAATATATTCATTGGCACCTATGAGGAAGACAATGTAGAATCTAATGGATCAAACTGGCTCACTGCTTATAAAGCACCCTAAGATTTTATAGACAAAAAAGTATGAATTATGGCAGAGTTTGCACTTATATATTTTTGATGCCTTAAAAATAGACAAAATTTGCTTAATTTTGAGTCAATATTTCTATTAATGTTACAAAAATGAATTCATTTTCATTGGTTTATAATTTCTATTCTTTGAAGTTTGAGATATATTGGTCTCAATGTGGTGGCTTGACTAAGATCATATAGGTAATAATTAAGCCACACTTTATATCTAGTTCTCACAATCAAATGATCTTTCTACCATACCTTGTTAGAGACAAGGATACTTATAAAAAGATAGACTCAAGGTCAGGTACAGATGCAAGAATGGGCACCCACCAGGATATAAACTGAGTGCAAAGTGCTCATTTTAGCATGCAGTCTTTCATCCTATTCCCAACACGTAGAAATCCTTCCCCTCTGTTTCTTATTGGTTAGATAATAGGCATGTACAATCTTCATGAAATAATTCTACCCAAGAACCCCTTAGTATGATCTTCCCTCCTGTTACATTCTCATACATTTCATTTGCAGAAAATGGCTGCCAAATCCCACCCAGAGGTGGGAAGATAATATTCATTAGCTTTATTAAAATCTTGGGTTCACCCTCAGCTCTCATTGCTGACACTAGCTGTTTTTAATCTGTTTCAACTGCCCTTTCACCTGCTCCCCATTTCTTCTTCCTTCATTGATCATTATCTTGTTTAAGAAGAATCACACTCTACTATTGCTTACAATTTTGATGAAGAAAGGAAGAATTGAGAAATGAAGGAGGTAGAATCCAAACTGAGCTTTGAAGGAAGAGGAAGATTGGAGATGTGGAAGGAATCCACTTAGAAATATGCATTGATGTGTTCAGAAGTACAGAGGCAAACTATTGTGGGACCAATTCTTCAGAACATGGTGTGCATGAAGGAGATCAATGTAAAAAGGCTAGAAATGTAGGTTGGGGCTAGATTTTGGAGGATCTAGAACAGTGATTTCCAAAGTGGGCAACACTGCCCCCTGGTGGGTGCTGCAGTGATCTAGGTGGGGCAATGATGGCCACAGGTGCATTTATATTTCCTATTAATTGCTATTAAAATTAAAAAAAATTAATTTCCAGGGGGCTAAGTAATATTTTTTTCTGGAAAGGGGCAGTAGGCCAAAAAATTTGGGAACCACTGATCTAGAATGTTGAACAAAAGTGTTTGCACTTGGGAGGGGGTGAAGGGAGGAAGGTAGATGGAAGATAGGAGGAAGGATGGATGGGAGAAAGGAGAGATGAAGGTAGAAGAAGTGAAAGGAAGGTAGCAGTCTGAGCCCTGGCAGGGGGAAATTGACCAGAGCCCTTCCAGGATCTAATAAAAGATGAGAGAACAATTTAGGGCTTAGAATAGCTAGGTTTAATTTAGATTAGGAAAGGGAAAGGTTAGGTAGGGAAAGAGGTTCTCCTCTGTCTACCCGGTAGAGAGAGAGTCCAGGATCAGAGAGAGTCAGTCAGCCTTCGGGCTGGAGAGAGCAGAGAGTGGAAAAGGCACCAAACTTTCTCCTTTATACTTTTTCCAACACCTCCCACAAAGGAAGTGGGAGGTCCTGGGGGAAGTTGTAGCAGAGAGTCCTTGGGAGATGTAGTCTCACAGGATTTACATTAATTTAAATGCCACACACTTTAATCTCAATTTACCTGGGATTCAAGTCAAATGGAAATACAAATAAAGCTAACATCTCATAGCAACTTAAAACTTTTAAGAAATTCAGTAAAAGTCAGAAATCATGCATTGTTCTATTATTCTTATTTATTGTGTCTTTCTACCATTCAAATATTTTGTCAAGCAGAATACATGGGCTTTAAACTTATATCTATAGAGAATTGAATGAAATTTTTAAAAATATAGTGGCTCTACTTTATTTTTTTTTGGTCCCCAAAACTGTCTCATGTGAAAATTCTTTAGTTTTGAAGGCAATAGAATATAATCCCTTTAAGATCAGGGACTTTTTCTTTTTGGTCTTTATGTACTAACACCTTGTACAGTTCTTCACAGATAAAAGACATTTAGTAAATGCCCAAATGAAATTAAATAATCAACACCCAAATATTCATATAAAAAGAAAAAATCATACAAATAATCATTTATTTTGTCTACAGAAGTTTAAACTGCAAGGTGGCTGGCTAATTATTATCATCCAACCTATCAAAACAATGTTTTGGTTCCCACTTCAGTAAAAACAAACATAATTTTGTGAAAAATAAAATTAGTTTAGTTTTTCCATTGAATTGTTTAGTTACTTAAAGAAGTAGACTATATTGGTGGACTTTTTTTAAATCCTTACTTTCTGACTTAGAATCAATATTGTATATTAGTTCCAAGACAGAAGAGTGGTAAGGGCTAGTAAATGTGGTTAAAAGGGTCACATAACTAAGAAGTATCTGAGGCCAGGTTTAAACTGAGAACCTCTTATCTCTAGGCCTGGCTCTCAATCCACTGAGATACATTACTGGCTCCTGGACCTTTTAGAAAAGATACATTATCAGTCAATCATCTTTATTATGAGCTTTGCTGCATCTAAGGGCCAGTCTTTGTTCAAAGGTTTTTTTTTTTTTTTTGCCATTCACAGTTTTGGAAGGTGAAGTTGGTTCTATTATGTGTCCCCTTACATATCCAGTAACTCTAATAAATATTTATTAAGTAATTTGTGTCAGGCATTGTGCTCAGTTTTGGGAATACAAGTAATAAAAAGAAATACAGTCCTTGCCCTCAAGGAGTTTACACTCTGATAGCAGAAGAGAACACACAAAAGGAAGGAGGAAAGGGGGAAACAGCATGGGGCTATAGCATGGGGCATCTTTGGATTTAAAAAAAAGAAAACCAAGCTGGGCAGTAGATGGAAAATGGAATGAGTCTTAAAGTCCAGATTTTGTCTTGTATAAAGGAAAATATTAAGAAAGGGTATCTTGTTCTCTGTAGTTGAAAACACCAGGCAGGGTAGTAGATTCAGTGCGGAGACACATCATGTTTAAAAATCTAGAGTTCATCTCCTAGTTTGTGCTTTGTCAAAATGTAGAAGATAATGGAAATACGTAAGCTGTTTCCCCCTCTGTAATATGTTGTCTACCATTTTTGACATGATTTCAAAGAAGTCTATTAGGGCTAAGCCTATTGAGAAGGTGTTTGAATGATCACATCTGAATTCATGGGGTACGCAATGGAAACAGTTCATCTGGAGGGAGAAGCCATAGGTTCAAATTCCACTTCTGATGCTTATTAGCTGTGTGGCCTTTGACCAGACATTTCATCTACACAGTCCTAAGTTTTCTCATGTACAAAATAATACTAGACTACATAGCCTCTGAGATCCTAATCAGCTCTAAATCTATGACCTTGAATCAAAATTTATTACTCTTTTCATAAAGCCTTCATTATTTTACACTTAAACATTTTGTGATGTTTCAAGATTATTTTATTTGGTAAATAAGTAATCTAATTTAGATCTCAATGCTCTATTTCATGGTCCACCAAATATGAAAGTACTACATATTAAACGCTCAATCCTTAATGTTTCTCCTTTTAATTTCTTTTCATTGAACCAGTGCTAAACACCCAACCTCACTAAAATTTTAGTATTCCAGGAAAGAGTGGGATGGAGCAGTTTACTAAGAATTTGACATTAGTTCTGAATGAAGAAGCATTTCTTATACATAAAACCACATCCATAATATTTACTAGCCAACATCTTTTGTTAAAATATAGCTCCACTCCCACCATTATATCAAATGGATAAATTGTTTTTATGGATGTTAGCCTTCTATAAATTTAAAGAAATTTTACTTTGGTAGGTAGGATAAACCATTATAAACAGGAATTTTAGAAGGATACTTATAAACATCTTAGCCTGGGGCAATTACATTATGAAGACAATTTGAGTTTTTTAGAATTGCAGGATTTGAGTTAATTTGCATTCTCACTTGGAGATGATACTTCTCCCATTCTTTGCTCTAGGGTTCTCATATGTTATACGGGTTCTCATATAATAATAGCTCCCCTCACATTGGCATTTTTGATGCTGCTATTTTCTAGAAATCCAGAGCCATGCTCCATTTAAAACATATTTTAAAGGCATTTATTTTACCTATAAAGATTTTTGCTATCAAACATCATCTCACCATGTAGGAACTGTTTAGGAAATCTATATTATAACCATAGAATAATCAATTGAAGAAAATGGGGCATTTAGCCTGGAGAAGAGAAGATATAAGGAGGACATGATAACGTTTCATATATATAAAGAACTGTAAAATTAAAGAGAGATTAGACTTATTCTGCTTTTCCAAAAAAAAAAAGCATAACTGAAAAGTATAGCTGGATATGGAAAAGAGAGACATTAGGATTGGGTCAAAAGAAGAATGGACTAAATCGCTCTTGATTAGAGAAAAGTAAATTAAAGCTCACACCTCACAGCTATCAGACTGACTAATATGACAATAAAAGGAAGTGATAAATGTTGGAGGAGATTTGCCAAAATTGGAAAACTAATGTATAGCTCGTGGAGTTGTGAATTGATACAAATATTTGGAGGGCACTTTGTAATTATACACAAAGGGCTATAAAACAATGCATAGCTTTTGATCCAATAACACCACTATTAGGTCTGTATCCCAAAGAGATAAAAAAAGGGGAAATGACCTACTTGTCAAAATATTTATAGTAGCTTTTTTGTGGTGGCAAAGAATTGGAAATTGAAGACATGTCATTCAATTTGGGAATGACTGAACAAAGTGTGGTATATGATGGTGATAGAATACCATGGTGCTATAAGAAATAATGAACAGTATAATTTCAGAAAAAGCTGGAAAGACCTACATGAACTGATGCAAATTGAAATAAGCAGAAGCAGAAGAACATTGTACATAGTAACAACAATATTGTGGAATGATGAACCGTGAAAGATTTGTCTATTCTCAGCAATAAAATGATCCAGAAAATTCTGAGGGATTTATGACAAGAATGCAATTATTTGCCTCTGGAGAAAGAACTGTTGGAATCAGAATACAGATCAAAGCATATAATTTTTCACTTTAGATTATTTGGGTTTTTATTTTTGGGGTCTTGGTTTTATAAGATTATTCACTTGTAAAAATAAATGATATGGAAATAGGTTTTGCATGCTAATATATGTGTAATTCAGAATGAATTACTTGCCAGCTTTGAGAAGAGGGAGGGGTAGGACAGAGAGAGAGACAGTCTGGATCATTTGTGGAAATTTGTTATTACCTATAACTGGTAAAATAAAATATCTTTCTTAAACAAGGAAAAAAAAGACTATAAAAGAGGAATGGGCCATCTTGGAAAGGTGTTGGTTCTTATAGGTACCTTTGCTGTGTGGCAGCACCTATCGTAGATTAAGGTCTCACATGCATATAGATCTTTTAATCACTGCCAATTTGGATTTAGTCTCGGTTCTGATGGTTCCCTTCTGTTATGTTTTTTGCCAGGTTTGCAAAGGGTATTGTTTTCTGAAAAGGGAAGTCAGTAACCCTGATTGACATGAGCAATGGAAGAGATAAGCATTAGGAAACTCTTTTATATAGAAGAAAAGCCAAAACGTTCATATCCTAGTGCTATGGCCTGCTCATTGATTTATGTGAAAGGGGCAACAGAAGGGAATATAATATTTTATATAGTGTCAGTCACTGTGCGAAACACTTTTACAAATATTTTATTTGATTCTCAAAACAGCCCTTTTAAGTAGGTGCTGTTATTATCTTCCATTTTTGTGGGATCCATATTGCTGAGAGGGGTTCAAGCTGCATCAAAGAATTCCATAGTGCCCCCCAGAATTCTAAGAGAGGGGGCAGTTAAAGGCAATTGGAGTGCTGGTATAAAAAGCTAGGTCACCCTTCTTCCAGGGGCCTGTTTTCTTTGCTCTTGGCTCTGAGCAGAGAGTGTCCTTTGTCCTTTGCTCTCGACTCTGAGCACACATACTTTCTGTGTAGCTGCTAGAGCCATTCAGTCTTTGACAGCCAAAGATTCTTTACCTTGTTAGACCTTCAAGCAAGATCACAGTCTACCTTAGTTTAGCTATCTAGGTTTAGAAAGAAGAAGATTTAGGGCCTTAGATAGGAGGTTAGCCATTCAAGTTACATTTCCCCCTTTTGGGGAAGGGGCTGCTTATTTGACATAGCTGTTTTAAGTAGCTTCCTTTACCTATCAATCCTAAACCATTTCCCCCCTTCCTATTCCCAGATATCATTAAACCCTTATCATCTAAGAACTGTGTCTGGATACAGATAATTTGGGGAAATACTCACATCTTCCATAAGCCAAGTTCCTTTTGCTAGTGGCTCTGAAGTTGATCCTAAACTCTGAGCCAGTGAGCTTCTTCTAAGACATCAAGCTTCACCTATTCTATCCTGTGGGGAAATAATACAGAGAAAGATATCATCATAAGTGGTTTAGCCTTTCCCTATTTAACATCTAAGCCCAGAAGTTATCAAGCCAGATTATCCTCCATTACCAGAGAGTTAACTGACTTTCAATTGCTTAGAGGGAGGGGGGGAGGTGAAGAAGTACTCCACAGGCTCCTGCCTCTCCCATACAGTCAAGCCTGCCTGTGTTTCTTCAAAGACCTGGGATTAGGGAGACTTCATTGCAACTGACCCTGTCATCTTACAGTTTTCCTAATCCTACAATTTTATAGTTGAGGAAACTGAGGTAAACAGAATTAAGTGACTTGCCAGTGATCACAGAGATAGTGTCAGAGTTGAACTTAGTTTTATCTAACTGCAGACCCAGTGCTCTCAGTGTGCAATCAACTGGTTCAATATTTTAATAATAATTTTGTAAGATGATCACAAAAGAGGTAACTAATAACTGACTTGATGGGCACATTTAAAAAATAAGTACTATTAGAACTCCTAATGAGTCATTTTACTCAACAGATCAATGTGTTTATCAAAAAAAAATCTCATAGAACAGTTTGACTTGCAAAATATTTTAGGCTCTTTTATGATTATAACAAGGAGGTAATTGTGTAAAGTAAATTCTTTGATGACAATAAAAATTAAAATCTTATGACCCAGATGCAGAATTTTTTTCCTGGGGGGCTAATGATGATTGATAATTGTCTATGTGAAAATAGGTTTAGTGAATAGTTATAAGACTGAATAATGTTCCATGTGCTTGTTCTGTATGCTAAAATATATCCTTGAATAGGAGTCTCTTCTATTGAGAATCATTGTTTTTTCCTCATAGAATTCAAGACTTTTCTTGCTCTTGTTACCAACAAGGACTTGAGCATCTACCTTTAAAGTATTCAGGCAGCTTGAGTGGCATCTTAAATATTACCATCTGTTAAATGATTTTCTGGAATCCATTTATGAAATCAATTTAGTGCTGTGTACACTATAATTTTTGAAATGTTTTCCATCTCAGGAAAATGTTAATTTTATTTTGGATATTTATGCATGAAATATTTTATGATTGTATGGTTCCATTAGGGAATGTGTTGTTGCCATCTTGCCAGTATCCATCAAAAATGAAGATGCCTATCATTTCAGTTACTTTTAAAAATGACTGAACTCATTAATATCATTGATTTTTAATAATACAGTAGCATTTTCTCTCTCTCTCTCTCTCTCTATATATATATATATATATATAAATTTTGGTAAATGTGTTGACTTAGAAGTTAGAATATATACAAACAAAACTTATATCCATTTAAAATATCACTTCAAAATATCCCCTATTCTTTGACAATGTGTAGAAGTTTAGTCTTCTCTTACTCTCTTTGCAAAGTGGAAAATGTTAATTGTTTTAAATAATAATAGAAGGGAATGTTACAGCAAAATGTGGAGCAGGTAATATTTATCTTTGTTTCCTTCCATCTCACTGGTTAGTACTTATCTCTTATCTCCCTCTCCTCTCATATTGGACAATTAATATGTTTTTGGAACCACAATGCCCCAGACACTCTGCTTATCCATGCTCAAATCATTCACATGCTACCATTATACCCATATCAAAAGTTACATATCTGTGTTCTAATCTTTTTTCAAGTAGCTATGTTGATAAGCTACTGAATTATTAATAATTTATAGGAGATTTGTTTACCCAGTAAAGCAACCAATCAACAAATATTTATTGAAGCGCATACTACATAAAGGAATTATGGTAGGTCACAGGACACACAGACAAAATTCAAGCAGTCCCTGACTTCAAGGAGTTCATGTTTGATTGGGTAAGAACACATGTGTGTATGTGCATGTGCACATGTTCATGTGTTTTCAAAGGTAATCTTTGGAGGAAAAGCATTAGCAACTGTTTGGAGGAGAGCATCAAACAGTGTCACGTAGCTATAAAGTGACATGAGCTAAATTGTGAAATAATCTATCGTTTCTAAAAGGCAAAGGTGATTTCAAACAAATCAGAGCTTCCTAGAAGCAATGGTAGGCAAAGAGGGAAGGTTCAGAATACTTGTCTATTTTTTCATAAATGAAGAGTTTGAGGATAGTAGGTATTCAAAGGAATGGACATTGGAAACATAATGTCATATTTGAGATTCAGCAGGAAGTTCTGATTGGGTTCAATTATTTACTATATTATTTCTACATAATAATTGGAGTGGGGAACAGGGACAGGGCAGAGAGAAGAAGAGGGAAAGGAGGAGAAAAGTGCCTTAAATAAAATTATTGACTATCAAGTGGTAGACCTAAACACTACTTGCAGTCTGGTGGGGAAAATATGTGGCTAGAAGATCTGTTCTTAACTCTCCATAAAATCAGTTTATAGTTACCTACTGGCAAATAATGCTAACTTGGATACTGATAAAGATTGCCCAGGATTGATAGTTAACATTTGGAAAGCCTAGAATTCCTTTAATGAACAACCACATTGATCTTATTAAAAGACTAAAATCAAGTTATCTTATTAATAACTGATTAGTAAAAGCTCATGGTTGCAGTCTATTTTCATAGAGAGATTTATGTATATGACATCTTTCCTTCTGTTCAATGGCTTGATTATCCCCATTTTAGAGATGAAGAAACAGACACCAGAATGGTTAAGGAGATATGCCAAAATAAACACAGTGTATTTCAAACTTGGGTCTTCTGATTGAAGTCATCAATCTTTCCTACTATGCCATGCTACTTCTCTAAAAAGATGGCTACTCAATGATTTTGACTTTAAATTCATTCCATATATCTTTCTCTATAATTTCCTATAAGTAACACAAATTTTCCTGATATTCTTTGAAATTATATTTATGTTCTATTGCATAAATAAGTGTCTACAAAATATGAAATTGATCTGATGTACATATATATTTAAAATCAATCAATTAATTAATTAAGAATATTTTTCCATGGTTCCATGATTCATGTTCTTTCACTTCCCTCTCCCCCCCACACACTTTAGGTTATATTTGTTTATATTGTTCAAAACTTATTTATGTATTATTAATTTCTGTATTATTAATTTTTGCAATAGAGTGATCATTTAAAGCCAAAATTCTCAATCATGTACCCATCTAACCATGTGATCAAGCATATGTTTTTCTTCTGTGTTTCTACTTCCACAATTCTTACTCTGGATGTGGATAGCATTCTTTCTCTTATGTCCTTCAGGATTGCCCTAGATCAGTGATGGGCAAACTTTTTAAAGAAGGGGCCAAAGGAAAGGAAATGCTCATCTCTCAGTCTGTTTCTAAGGAAGGCAACTCTTTCAAAGTTTCATTTTATTGTATCCTACTTATTGTATTTGTCAGATTAGGAATAATGTCTGGCTGGCTAGAACATTTCAGGGGGCTGCATCTGGCCTGTGGGTCATAGTTTTCCCATCATTGCCCTAGATCATTGCATTATTACTAGTAAAGAAGTCCATTACATTTGATTATGCCATAATGTTTCACTTTCTGTGTACAATGTTTTTCTGGTTCTGCTTATTTCACTCTGAGTCAATTCCTGGAGGTCTTTCCAGTTAACATGGAAATCCTCCAGTTCATCATTCCTTTCAGCACAATAGTATTCCATTACCATCATATACCACAATTTATTCAGTCATTCCCCAATTAATGAACATCCCTTCTTTTCCAATTTTTTACCACTATAAAAAGCAGAGCTATAAGTATATTGGTATATATTGATAATGATTTCCATCAACATTTTTATTTACATAATTTCCTGATAATAGGTGATGTGCTCGGGGATGTGAAGATAGGATTAAATTTCCCTTTGTCTACTTTTGAATTAATCAACAAAAGTAAATACACCTATATTTAACCCTAAAATAAGGGAAGTACACAAACTACTTACTATAGAAATTTATACCTCCAAAAGCAAAGACATCCCCACTAAGTATGGGAGGTCCGCAAGTCACTTGCAAAAGTAAGTGACAACTCAGAAGTGACTGACTGCCCCCTGGGAAGTGCTAAGCAAATTTAAAGACTGCAATTGGTCCCCATAAAGTGGAAGAAAGAATAGGAAGTGATGTGAAAAAAAGCACTATAAAAACCCTGAACTTCCAGTCCAAACTCACTTTTTCCTTCGAACTTGATCTTGGAGGAGCTCCAGCTTAGTTACTTCAGCTTGGACTGCTTCTGGTAAGATTGCTCTTGGATTTTCCCTTTGGACTACAATGTGGGTGAGTGAAAAAAAGCTGACTCCTTTCCTGGCTTCTGGAGAGACTAATTGTCAGAGGAAGCTGCGTTATTCACCAGTGGGTCCTCTAGATAAATGGCCCTCTGGCTAAGGGTCCTCCAGTGGAGGGTTAACAAGCTCTGCCTGGTTCAAACCAGGCCAGAGTAATTATCTAGTGTGATAAGATAGATACCTTCTCTACCCACTTTCACATTTCTCTACTTTACTCTTTCTATTTTGTAAATAAAGCTGCTAAATAAATAGTCATTTGACTTGAGATATATTAATTTAAGCAACCACATTCTCTTAACCCTTACAGGGAGGCATATGAACTATTTTTTAAATTTATCACTAAAAAACAAGGATTTTCTGCTACCTAGAATGTAGGAGAAGTAAAATAGAATATTAGAACAGAATTAAAAGCAATTCAGAACTTGGTTGATTATCAGAAATCACCTAATATAACCTATATGTCTTAGCAGTATTTATAGACTAGCTACTTAGAAATATTGAGGTACATTTATTTTGTTCTCAAAGGAATTTTGGTTTTGAAATGCCTCAGCCTGACTCAGATTAGGAAAAAATATGATGGACAAATCAGAGATTTCCTCAAGCAATGCTGGGGAAAGAGGAAGAATTCATAATCTTCACTTATTTTTCCCCATAAGAAAATTTGAGGATTGTAGGGGTCTACTAACTATCTAGTTATCCTATTCTAAATACCTTAAGATTAGGGAGTCCCCCACTTTTTTGTATCTGTATCCATAGCTCTTAACACTAATATTTAATTAACATATGCTTTTACATTGATTATTGTCATCCCTTTAAATTTTCGCCCTCCCCAAATACTGCAACAATGATAAGTAAAATTTTGATTGAAAGGATAAAATCATAGGATTCACTTCTTTCTTGTTATATATGTCTTGTTTGTATATTTCATTTTGTTGGGGTTTTTTTTGTTAATTATTTCAATGTATTTTAGTGTGAATTATAAAGTAGTACAAATGGTTCCAGACCAGTGTCCTGACTGGGGCAATAAAGACTTTGGTACAGAAAAACAAGAAACCAATGGGTAATATAGATGATCCATTTATTGTCTTACTCATAGCTCATGTTTTGTGAAATTCCCATCTTGTTCTAACATACCTTTCTTTGACAGTATCCTTTATACCAGAAGACTCAAACATACTATTGGTAACATTTCTGAATTTGGCTTGAATCAGATTAAAATGCCATTGGGAAATATTTAACAAAATAAATCCAAATACTATAAAATATATATAAGGTAAATTTGTAGTTTTCTAAGTCAACATGTAATCCATACATATCTTTATATATGGTTTAGTGGCCCACATTTCTATTTGTATATGATACCACTGCTTTTCTCCTACATAAATCCTTGTCCATAATGTTTTGTCACCTATCCATGCCAACAATGTATTTCTTGAACTAATATTTCAATATATTAAGGATTTCACATTTTATTGTTCTGGAAAATCCTTCCATCATCATGGATCTAAACCATGCCTTAATAAGTCACAAATATACATATAAATATATGTATGCATGTGTAAGTATAACATTTATATACATGTGATAGGCAAACTTGAGTATGCACTTTACAGTCTAAAAGACATTAACAAAGAAGTAATTTATTTTCTATGTACCACTGAATGAATCACTAGGATTTCTGAGGACATTATATGGTGAAGAGAATAAAAAAGGGTTCTAGAAATGGAAAAATCACAGATGGAAAATATTTCATATTAACAAGCTGCATGAGATTAGAAAAAAAGAGTTTTTTCTATAGAGAATAAGAATTAAATAAAGGGCTGAGCTACTTTCTTTGCGTTAAAGGAAGGAATGCTTTCACTTCTTCAAACTTCCATGCAGAAATAATATAAGAAAGTATAATCTTTCACACTCCCTGAGAAAAATTGGGTATTATATTTGGTAGTTTGGATAAAAAAATGACACGGAAGAGGCAAGATTGCATTTTATCTTTTCCTCTGTGTACAATAATTCCTCTAAATTTTTATCTAAGCAGTATATCACAGATGGAAGGCTTATCCATAAGTTTTTATGATATGAAACACAAAAATATAATAGCCATTTAAAAAAAACAACTTTCCTACTGATTTGTGGTTCACAGATTGTGTTTTAATGTTGAATAGATGATTAAACTTCAATTCACTTCAATTCAAATCAATTCAATAAACCTTTATTAAACATCCACCATATATAGAGTGCTTTGCTGAGAAATAAGGAAAATGCACATTTAGATAAGATAGGCCATGCTCTCATGAAGCTTATAGTTTAGTGGGGGTCTAACACATATATAAATATAACAAACAATATCATATGATAAATACATTAGAGAAGTACAAAATTAAAGTGATATGAGGTCTTGCCTGAGTGTATATATGATAGGTAGGAGTCATATTAATAAGTTCAGGTAGGGATGGTATATTCAAAGGAAAAATAACTCAATGATTATGAGAGAATACCTTGTGTTTGTTATCTTTTCTAGCTTAGTCTTGTGAATTTCACATGAGATTGGACAGAACAGAAGGAGTCTGTGCAAATGTAACATTTAAGAATTAAAATAGATGCCTACAGTTATCTAGTCCAATTAACAATGGAAAAGGAGAGCATACTTTCTGCAAAACACCTAATAAGTGGTCATCAAATCTTTGCCTGAAGACTTCCAGTGAAAGAAAACCCAATATCTGAAGTAGTCACTCTACTTTGGGATGGCCCTGATTTGTATGAAGTTACTCTTTACAGTAAACCTAAATCTGTCTTTTCAAATTTTCTACTCATTTTTCCTGGTTCAGTCCTCAGAGATATTCTGTCTGTATGCCTTTGTACTGGAATTCTTAAGACCTATAATTCTTTCCTTTCTCACCCCTGCTTCTAAGAATTCCTTTAAGAAAAACTATTTACTTGCCAACCCCTATGTGAGCTCTATCTGGATATCTTCAGTTACCAGTTTCCTCTCTCCCCCAAATGCCTTCAGCTTACTTTGTATATATTTCAGCATGTGCTTTTATTTGTAAATTTAACTTTCTTCCTTCAGAACATAAACTTCCCAAGGCCAGGGATTGTTTCATTTTTTTCACTTAATTCTCAGCGTCTGGCAATTTTTCCTGGCAAATGAAATACATTTAATAAATGTTTGTTGCATGAATAAAGTCTATCAAGCAATCAACAAACATTTATTAGCCTCTTACTATGTGCTTAAATTGTGCTAAACACTAGGAGCACAAATGCAAAAGCAAGACATACTTCACTTCTAAGGAGTATGCATTTTACAAAGGGATACAACACTTAAAAAAGTAAATATAACATATTGGCCAAATGAATACCCAAGAGTGGGTCATTAATAGCTGGGAGAATTATGAAAGGCCTCTTTAAAAAGGAGGTACTTGAGATGAACCCTAAAAGGATCTAAGGTTTTTAAGAGGTGGAACTGAAGGAGAAGAGTATTAAAGACCCAGGGAATGGCCAATGTAAAGGCATAGATATGGAAAAATTTCTGTTATTTAACTTTGTAGTGTAAAGGGCCAGTTAATTGCTTATTCTGTCTGCTTAGCAAGAATAACAAATACTAGCAAAGCCCATTGATTCAGACTCTTTAATTCAGCCAACATTTATAAAATAGTTGCCTATTATGTGCCAGTTCCTTAATATATTATTGCTTTTGTTTTGTTATTTTTCAGTTGTGTCCAACTCTTCATGACCCCATTTGACAAATATTCTACAGTGGTTTACCAATTCCCTCTCCAGACCATTTTACAGATGAATAACTGAGGTAAACAGGGTTACGTGACTCATCCAGAGTCTCATAGCTATTAAGCATTTGAAGCTATATTTGAACTCATGAAGATGAACCTTTCTAACTCCTGGTCCATTGCTACATTTGGCAGTTGGGTATACTATGACATAAACAAAATGGCATATGTCTTGAAAGAGTCAATATTTTATTGGAGTAGGTTGAACATGTACAGAGATAAGTAAATGCAAGGTAATCTGAGGAAAGGAGGAGCAGTAACAATTGAAAAGGTCAGAGAAGAATTCTTAAAGGAGACAGAAGAAGATCTGTGCCATGCCTAACTAACAACAAAGATTCTGACAAGCAGAAGGGAGAAGGGAGTGCCTTCCTAGAATGTATGGGAGAGGGACCACGTGAAGGTATATAATTAAATAAATCTTTATTATATTATGCACTTGACTCTTTTGCTGCTTCAAATGGGAATTCTTTAAACTACATGGTGAGGTAGTAGAATAGAGTAGAAAAGGCATTGATTCAGGAGTTAGGGGGACTATGTTCAAACCCTGTCTCTATTGTCTACTTCACCTTGTAATTTTGGATGTCACGTAATCTCATGAGGCCTTTTATTTTTCTTCTATAAAATGAAGGTGCTAGACTAGATGGTTTCTTAAGTCCCTTCCAGTTCTAGATCTATGATCCTATTTGGAATAATCACATAAAATTTCTTCTTTCATATTATCTTTAAGGCATTTAAGGAGGATTAGCATCTCTGTTGTGAGGACTTTCTGAGTCCTTTTCAGGGATGCTTATCCATTTTTGGTGTCCATCTGGCACTTACCTCTCTTCTGTGGCTCCAAGAAGCTGTGGCATGCGTGACAGTCACAACTGAGTAAACCTTCTTGGCAGATGAGTTAAACAAGGTTGAGGATAACTGATGTGTCATAAATCTATCAGTTAGTTAGAAGGATATCTTTTCTAAGCAAATTTAGGTTTCTGCTGGTGGAAGGAAAATGGTTGAAAACAATTTGTTCCAATGGCTATGAAGGCAACCAAAGCAGGAACTGTGGAGTGCTTAGAGCTTGCTTAGACAGACATTGAGGTCATCTGATTCATCTTGGACCATTACCAGTCATCCTGTCTTTTGTCTTTTATTATATTTGATAGTTCTGGAAGAGAGAGTGAGGCTAGCACCTTTGAGCAACTCTGACTCACTTAAGCCTAGTTCATGCACAGGTCTGAACATCACCTTGTGAGGTCACTGGTCCTCTTTGAAGATGAAGGACAAACAACAAGAACAGCAATAATAACAATACCAATCTATATTTTTCATTCGAGTTTATAGTAAAAAACAAATTTCTTTGACAATGACATCAACGCAAGGTTATGAAGTTCTGCCTTCAAATGTAAACCGTACCAATTTCTTGAACTGTACACTCAGTTTGTAAAATATGATGAAAGCTTGGCTAATAAACTACACAGTACATTTAATCTCACAAGCCACAAAATTCTAAATGAGAAAATGCACAGTACATTTAACCTCACAGGCTAGAAAATTCTCCAAATGAGTTCCTTTACATTGACACTGATGGGATAGAGAAATACTTTGGTCAGGATATGCTCAATGTTCAATTTCACTTTTACTTTTCTGGTGAAGTGCTTATATTTTTTCTTTGCTTTTAAAAAAAAATTTTTCTCCATATGTGTAGCTTTCAGCTTTTATTTCCATGTTGGATAGATGATTAGTGGAGTATGATTAACGTTGAATATAAGTAAGAAAACTCTTGGAGTCAGAGGTTTCCGTATGATAACTGGTTTCACTGTTTATTACATTGTAGACATTGAAAAAGTCACTTTCCAGTTCTAGATGTCAGGTTCTCTTCTTTTAAATGAAGAGATTGGACTGAGTGATTCTCTAAGTTCTCTCTTTTTTTAAAATTTAAACATTTATTAATATTCATTTTTAACATGGTTACATGATTCATGCTCCTACTTTCCCCTTCACCCCCCGCACTCCCCCCACCCAAGGCCGATGCACATTTCCACTGGTTTTGTCATGTGTCCTTGATCAAGACCTATTTCCAAATTGTTGGTAGTTGCATTGATGTGGTAGTTTCGAGTCCACATCCTTAATCATGTCCACCCCAACCCATGTGTTCAAGCAGTTGTTTTTCTTATATGTTTCCTCTCCTGCAGTTCTTCCTCCGAACGTAGGTAGCATTCTCTACCATAAATCCCTCAGAGCTGTCCTGGGTCATTGCATTGCTGCTGGTACAGAAGCCCATTACATTCGATTTTACCACAGTATATCAGTCTCTGTGTACAATGTTCTTTTGGCTCTGCTCCTTTCGCTCTGCATCTGTTCCTGGAGGTCTCTCCAGTTCGCCTGGAACTCCTCCAGTTTATTATTCCTTTTAGCACAATAGTATTCCATCACCCGCATATACCACAGTTTGTTCAGCCATTCCCCAATTGAAGGACATACCCTCCTTTTCCAGTCTGCACCCTAAAAATACAAATAAAAAGTGTAACTTTAAGCAATTTACAAACATCTGAATTTGTGTAATTGTTATTGCTTAAATATAATTTCATGTGGAAGCTTCTACTATCTACATTCGTAATCTCTTGGTTTAGCAACCTGTTTTCAGAGGAAGAGGAGCAACCCCATTACTATCTGCTTTTCTTCCAATTTAGCCTCTGCTGCAATCACTTTAGGGAGCAATTCCTACAGAGAAGAGATCTGCTGACTCAACTGCAACCATCACTACCTTCTGAATAGCTGCCACCTAAGGGCAAGAAAGGCCAAGAGCCTTGGGATAAGTAGTATCTTATCCCATACACCACAGGACTTGTATATAACTTATTTATTGAGATGATATAAGAGAAGTTTGGGTCATAAAGTTGACATACAATCTCCTCTGAGTTTCCAACATATATAAATCATCCAAAACTCATGAGGGATGAAAGCTGAAAAATGGGTGTTTGGCTATTGGTCCATTAATTATTCACTTGCACACTATTTCTCAAATATCCTTTATTCTAAGAAACATATAATCTATTTCCTAGGCACACTTATTCTAGAAAATGTGTTTCCAGGGAGAAAGACAAACTTTATTGAAGTTCTAGTGCATAAGCATCTTAAAATAAGTAAGCAGGCTGTTTAAATGTAAAACTAGGAAAACAATTGAACATTTTCTCAACCGGATACCATCACTTTAATGATGCAGATGCTATACTTTTCATATTAGTCTCAATATTGATAATTGTACAGAATTTTATAAAACAACAAGCATCAATATTCAAACATTCAATGAAACAACAAATATAGAAGTCTATAATAATCATCTCAAATGGAACTCATTTGTAAGGGAAACACAACCCTGAAATTTAGTTTAAAAAATCAGTTTAATTACAGCCTAAAACAGTGATTCTCAAAGTGAGTGCTACCGCCCCCTGGTGGGTGCTGCAGCAATTCAGGGAAGCAGTGATGGCCACAGATGCATTTATCTTTCTTATTAGTTGCTATTAAAATTTTAAAAAATTAATTTCCAGGGGGCTAAGTAATATTTTTTCTGGAAAGGGGGCAGTAGGCCAAAAAAGTTTGGGAACCACTGGCTTAAAACAAAGAAAAAATCCAAATTATTTTAGGATTTCCCAAACTAGGGCATACAAAGAGTGAGTCTGAAATGGAGAACCTCTCTAATATTTTAAAAAATGTTATTATTCCAGATGATAATGGCCCACTATCCTAGAGTCAGGTGGCTATATCCCCTCCTAAAGGTTCTAGGGATAACCTTAGGGAATTGTGGTTTATCTCATCTTTAATGCCATTGACTTGAATCAGAATCAGTTGTGTTTACTTTATTGTTAGCCAATAGTGGCTTACTAACACCATTCCATTTAACCACTTAATTATATAAGATTAAAAATTAATATTCAAAACTACAAATACTATATTTTATAAGCTTTATTAATAATCACTTGAAGTAGTGGAAAGTGATAGTCTGAGTAAAGAGCAGTTTCCTAGACCGTGAAAGTGGGAGAAGAGAGGGAGAAGGCAGAGATACACAAACTCATCTTTGAAAGGTAGAGATGCAATGAGAGGATGAAAGAGGAATGCTGGGAAATGTAGTTCAAACATACAAAATTCTCATTGCACAATTATCCTTACAAAGGTATATTTATTTCAAAGATATAACAAAACATGACAATACAAACATTTTCCCAACAATTCAGAAGCACACTCTAGCTATGCCATCATAGTTTTTGAGGAAAGTAGGCTTGGATTAAGGATATATTCTAGTCCTCTGTATTGGGACTCTATCTCTATCTGTCTATGTTTCTTCCTCTCTCTCTCAATGTAATTCAAAATCTAATAGCTTTCTACTGGTTTTGTGCAAAGGAAATTTACTTTCTCCCCTTTCTGGGGTCACACAGGTGACATGGTCTCCTGTCAACTACCTGCATACCTGGTGTTAGCCTAAACTTGATCCAGAAGCAAGGGTTGTGTGAATGAAATCATTCAGTCAATTGGGTCACAAGGATAGAATGGCAGCTGGAAAAAGGCAGTAAAAGAGTCAAGACATCATGAGACAAGGGGCAGGGTGGATGTCCCCTGTACTGCCCCCTATAGGAGGCCCAGGCAAAATAGAAAGCCACAATTGACTTCTAAGCTGTGATATGCGAGAGTTAGAAGGCTGAGAAAAAGTTTGATAAACTGAGACAAGACGGAATTTCCCTCTTTTCTCTTGCATGTTTACTACTGGCTGGAATTCCCTGTGAGCTTGGCTAGGGGGCCCTAATGGCAGCCACAGAATGGTAAGCTAAATGAAGCAGCAAGGAAAGTAACCTTCAAATCTTTCTCTTATTTTTCCATCTTTTCACCCTATTACTTTTGATTTAATAGAATTATTAATTTACAGCCAGTCTCATAAATTTCACTCTCATATTTCCTTTCCTACAGCTTAAAAATTACCCCAAGTCCCAGCTCATCCTTAAAAAAATCCTCTTGTTACTACAGTCATGCCTGTGAACTATCATTCTGTATTTTTCTTCCCATTGCTAGTTAAAGGCTTTGAAAAAGCCATTCACATGCTTCTTCAATATATGTAACTTGTTCATGGAATTTCTATAAAGTGTTAAACCCATTATATGTACCATAGGAAAAGGTTGGTGGACACAGGGTACAGAATAAGACATATTTTTAGATAGAGTTAATGCAGAAATTTGTTTTACTTGACTATTTTTATTTATTTCAAGGCTGTTGCCTTTCTTCTTTTTTCAGTTTTTTTGGAAGAGTGATAAAGAAAGAAAACTAATACTTGTTCATTAAAATTATATTTTAAAGAATTAGGGAAATGATGGGGAATGAACATTTATTAAGTGGTTACTATGTACTAGGCACTATATTATTTATTATTTATATTATTTATATGATAATGCATTACTAGCTAGTGTTACCATGATCAGATATCTGTGAAACGCTTAGTATAGTGCCTAGTACATAGTAACCACTTAATAATGTTCATAGAATCTCACAGCTGTAAGTGACTGGACACTATCTAGTCCATTAATGGTGAAACTATGGCATGTATGCTAAATATGGCACACAGAGCACCCCCTGTGGTCCAGAACATTGCCCTCCCTCTCATCTCCCTTCCCTCCTACCCCCCTTAGAGTCTGTTACTAGAAAGGCAGAGGAATTGGGAGGAGCTGCTCCCTTTTCCCTCTCTAACATTCTTGAGAACATTTTTTCATATCACCTGCCAAGCAGCCCAAAGAGAGCCCATGGCGGGGCAAGGTGGGTGACTCACAGAAGGCAGAGCTGGAGGGGAGCAGAGCACTCAGGCCCTTCTCTCCTCTTCTTCACCTATGCTGAGGATATTTTTTCAGTTCACTTGCCCCTCTGCCCAGCATCCAAATGGGAGTTCTTTCCCCATCCCCTGTATGGGATAAGGGGGTGGGGGGTGGGTATACCCAACACTTGATAGGAGGGTGAGGTATGGCTCATGGTCTCTAAAAGGTTTGCCATCATTGTCCAATTTGTATCCAAATAGGTATTTATAAAGTTTTAATGAGGTAAGTGGATTAGTGTTGAAATAGTTAAAAAAAACTAGATAAGGAAAACAAATTATGGCTTAGCAGTGATGGGAAAACTATGGCCTGTGGGCCAGATGCAGGCCTCCTGAAATGTTCTATTGGCTGTGGGACATTATTCCTAATCTGATGAATACAATCAGTAGGATACAATACAATGAAACTTTGAAAGAGTTGTCTTAGAAACAGACTGACAGATGAGTATTTCCTTTCTTTTGGTTCCCTCTTTAAAAAGTTTGCCCATCACTGGCTTAGGGGATGATTTGAAGGACCTTCATGTTGAGAGGTCAGTGGAAAAGAAATCTTAAGATTTTACAGAATCACAGGAGGTCTGAGTAGGAATGGACTTCACACACAATCTAGTGCAACTTAAAAATGAAAACTGAGTCCCCTTTCAACATAACTAAGAAGTTATTGATTTTCTGGGACACTTTTAATGAGGAAGAATCCACTACCAGTCAAAGCACCCTTTTTCACTTTTATAAAAACACAATGGTCAGGAAAGTCATAGTGATGTCCTCCCCGGCATGAGATTATTCACCACAAATTGTATACATGTTATCAAGAAGGTTCAATAGAGGAAAGTTTGTTACTATTTTCAGAATTCCAGTTATTACCTTATAAATAGAAACAGTGAGCTCCCGAGCCCTAACTGGTGTGTCGTCTATGTTAAATTGGACTGGTTTCAATGAAAAACCAACCAAAATAATGAACAACCTTAGCAAAGCTTTAGAATATAAAATAAATCCATAGAAATCATCAGCATTTCTCTTTACTAGCAAGAAAGCCCAAAACAAAGAGAAAGAGAAATCTCATTTAAAATAACTTCAGACAGTTTAATACAATATAAAAACTGACGAGACAAGCCTAGGAATTATATGATCAATAACATAAAAAAACTTTTCACACAAATAAAGTTATAGCTAAACAACCAGAAAAACATTAATTACTCATAGGTAGGCTAAGCCACTACTAAAAAAATGAGAATTCTTAAATTAACTTATTCAGTGCAATAACCAACTTTCCAAAAATTATCTCGTAGAGCTAGAAAAAATAAAATTCATCTGGAATAGTAAAACCCCTAGAATATCAAGGGAATTAGTGAAAAAATGTGAGGGAAGATGACTTAACTATACCAGATCTTGAAATATATATAAAGTGGCAACCTTCAAAACAATCTAGTACTTGTTAATAAATAGAGTAGGGGACCAATGGAATAGATTAGGTACTAGACTTGCAATGGTAAATGACCAGAGTAACCTAGTGTTTGACAAACCCAAAGGCCCAAATTTTTGTAAGAACTCATTATTTGGCAAAAACTGATGAGAAAACCAGAAAACAGACACTAACCAAACCCTTACACTATATACCAAGATAAAATCAAAATGGATATATGATTTAGAAATAAGGGTAATACTATAAACAAATTAGGGGAGAGCAAAATAGTTTACTTGTCAGATCTACGAAGAAGGGAAGAATTTAGGCCAAGAGAAGACAAAGAGAACATTATGAGATGTAAAATAGATAACTTGGACTACATTAAATTTAAAAAGTTTTTTTCACAAGCAAAATCAATGCAACCAAGATTTAAGAGGCAAACACTAAATTGGGAAAAATCTTTATAGGAAGTCTCCCTTCTAAAGGCTTCTTTTCTCAAATAGAGAATTATAAATATGAAAAATAATAAAGGCTGCTATAATAATATAAATTAGTATTTTAATTAAAGCCATGTTGATAGATAAAGTCATTAGACCACGCGCTTGTAAGAATTCAAAATTTGCTGCCTAGCCATAATTGTCTCCTGTCTCCTCCCGAGTCTGCTGGCCAAGAGACCACTCCCACCTAACCCAGGAGATTTTAAACTCTTCTCTGTGTGGAGACGTAGGCCTCCCCACGCCCAAAGAACCAGAAATGGAAACCCTTTGGACCACAGGAAATGTAGTTTGATACATTTTCCGTGTCCATAGAAAATACATATATATATACTTAAAGATGGCATCTCCCAAATTTCACTTTTACAATTCCCCGTGAGGTCCGGCAAAAAAAAGGTTAGTCCTTTTTCTTCGCTGGACCTGTAAAAATAGACAACTTCTAAAATTTTCAGGAATTTGGGGATAAAAGAAATAGATGAACAAATGGTTAAAATTAGCCGCATTGACAAAAACCCAATTTGGGGGTAGTCCCCTATTGGTATAACAGTGTACAATTAAAACAATATATACAATTCAATTTCAACTCCCCATAGTTCAATCAACTGCACCCCAAAGTTCAAAATTTGGTCTTCGTGGTACAATGAAGGCTTTTCAGACATCTTCATGGTGTCTTCACCAAAACAAGTTCGTCGTCTGGATTCTGGGGAGATGGTAGGATCCTTATCCTGAAATTATTCTCAAAAGAATTTAAACTTTATAATTATAGATTACAAAACATACATTTTCTTCTAAGATTTATACAATTCCCCATGAAATTACTCCTAAAAGAGTTAAATATACATATATTTTTACATTATCGAATTTTAAAAAACTTAACAGATATCCCCGTGAGGTAAATCTTAAATACACCTTTTTTCTAAAAAAAGGGTACCTCAGGTCAGCTAAGGATGGCAAAATACAAAGAATAAAATTCAAGAAAAAAGAAGAAAAAATTAACTTGTGAATGAAATGTAAAATGTGCAAAAATCTGGGGAAAATAAACTTAGACCTTTCAATGAAGGCCTAATTAAAGTGAATTCAGCAGTGTGCAATTACCCATTCAGGGCCAGGACTTAAGGAAAATGTCTCTCTCTGATCTGATTTTATCATCAGCTTTTTTTTAGGGAACTGAGCCAAAATAAATAACCAATCTTAGGTGCTTTTTAGGAATCTATGTCGAGGGGACCCACGTCCTCTAAAGTTTTAGAAAAGACTGGGACTCCAGGACTCAAACCCCAATTTCCAAGCCCTAAAGTATTGGCATAGAACTGCTGCAATTATGCAGATCTTAGTCAGTCAAGTCTCTGACCATGTGCTTTCTTTAGCACTATTAACAGCTTTCATATTCCCTTCTGGAATCAGAGAGGCATTTAAATCACAGTCCTATAGGCTCAGGTATTTGCTGTAGAATCAGAAAAAGGATAAATAGTGATTATATATGTACTTCCAGTACAAGATGAGAAAAGGAAAAATCAATTGCTCTCATTAGAAAAATGTTTTAAAAAATCAAAAATCTATATATAGCTTAGAACTAGAAGGGTTTTGTTACCCAAAAATGAGGTTTTCATTCTGGGAGTGTAAATGGATCTTACAAATAGCAGATTCACAGTGCACATTCAAATAGAGTACCATTATTTCCAATAGCACATTTTAAAACAATGATGTTTAAAATCATTTACTTGTTACAACTTTTAATCTTGGCTAAGAGTTTCTCAACAAACCCTGTTATTGCTTCCATAGCAAAATGTGATATTTAAAAAGAAACCTTCTGGTCTAAATTATCCTCAGATAAGAATATACAGGAGCTCCTTGGCTTCCTGTTTAAAAAATCCTGGGTAGGAATGCTTCTACCCATTTAAGGCAACAATTTTTCTTATAATAAAATATATAAAGGCTTATCCTTTAAGACAACAATTCTTAAGGATTTAAAGTAAAAGTTAAAAAATACCTCTTGTAAAATTGCAAGGTAATATTCAAAGCATGGAAACTTTCAAGGTTCTTTGCAATTACCAAGACAGAATAAATTTTAAAAGACATGTGCTTCTATAAGATGTTCATAGATGGTACATATAACCGCATTGTTTCTGATACAGTAAGCTTTAAGTAAATTAGGAAATATAATAACATCATAAGCAGAAACTTCATTAGCGTAAAATGATTCAGTGCAACAGGAAAATCAATGAAATAAGCAAGATTAATTTACAAAACTAATTAGCAAAATACAGTAAGATACAGTCTCTTTAAAAGTCATTCAGTTCTGAAAGTTTTGTTTTTTTTTATAATCAGTCTTTGCTCAAAGTTCTGAGCAGGTATGGGGTGAAATTTCTTCCTCTGAGTTCAGTTTTTAATCACAAGCAAGTTTGAATGGGCCTTCGGCCCCATTAAGGGTAAACGCTAGTTGCTAGGTCCAGACTCTAGCGTCCACGTGGGCTCGGGGTTAGTGGAGAAAACCTCAGGAAAATACCCACGTGTAGTCTGTGTTGGTTGCCTAATTTAGGTCTTTAGAGAAACACGTGGAAGGCTAGAAATAGGGAGAAAGGGGAATATACTACCAAAATCTTTAGCAGCAGAGCTGAAGCAGTCTCTGGAGATCAAGATCTCGGCAAAGGCAGCAGCCGGGGGTCCTCTCTGTTGGGGCTCGGGGTTGAAGTGGAACTAGCAGAATTAGCAGTCAGGATCGGAGATCACCGGGACTGGAACACTGGCAGGCTTGTAGTCAGGAGATCAGCAGCAGGAATGGAGGTTTGATACATTTTCCGTGTCCATAGAAAATACACATATATATACTTAAACATGGCATCTCCCAAATTTCACTTTTACAGAACTGAGTCAAATCTATGAGGATACCAGCCATTCTCCAATTGATAAATGGTTGAAGGATATGAATAGGCAATTTTTGGGTAAAGAAATTGAAACTTTCTTTACTTATATTAAACAATGCTCCAAATTACTATTAATAGGAGAAATGCAAATTCAAACAACTCTTAGCTACAACCTCATTACCCATCAGACTAGCTAAAATGACAAAAAAGGAAAATGAAAAATGTTGAAGGGAATGTGGAAAAATTAGGACATTTAATACCTTATTGGTGGAGCTATGAAATAATCCAAATATTCTAGGGATGAATCTGGAATCATACTCAAAGGGCAATCAAACAGTGTATACCTTGCAGCACCATTAGTAGATCTGCATTCAAAAGAGTTTAAAGATAGGAGAAAAGATTCTACCTTTACAAACATATTTATAGCAGATCTTTTTGTGGTGGCAAAGAATTGGAAATTGAAGGAATGTCCATCATTTGGGGAATGACTGAACAAATTGTGGTACATACTTATAATGAAATACAATTATACCATAAGAAATGACAAACAAGATGATCACAAAAATACTTGGAAAGATGTATATGAAGTGAAACAAAGGGAAATGAGCAGAACAAGAACAGCATTGCATGAGAGAGCAACAATAATAATAAATGATAATTAACAGTGAATTTCTTAACTATTATCAATAAATCAAGGATCCAGGAAAACTCTAAGAGACTCATGACAAAAAAAGGAGATTCTTTGCAACAGAAGGAATAGGTGGAGTCTGAATGCAAATTGAAACATATTATTCATTTCTTATCTTAACTCTTCCATGAATTTTTCTCTAGTGTAAGTAAATTTGAGTCTTATTTCACAACACAATGAACATAGAAATATATTTTATATGATAATATATCTATAATCTATATAATATTATCTGAATTCTTGGGGAGGGGACAAGGGTATAAGGGAGAGAGAGAACATAAATTGCAAAAATATCAGAAAATGAATATCAAAAATTGTATTTATAGGTAATCTTGAAAAACATTATTTAAATATAATTTAAAATATTATTATATTTATTTTATATTACGAATATTAATATATTTATTGTGTGCTATGATAAATACAATATCATATTATAATTATATTTATATTATAATTTATAATTACAATTATAATTCTCTTCTGCTGAATGAAGCTGTCCCCTTGACAATACTATACTCTTTCAGAAAAGGTAGAGGCATTTATCCTGGACATTACAGAAACTCCTCTAGTAGCATCCTTAGCTGGGCTCTGCAGAGTTTTCATTTCCAAGGTATTAAGTGTTAATTTATAAAGTATAGTTTCCTTTGCCTTCTGCCTTGTTCTGAGGTCTTTTCTTGGATCATTCTCCCTGATTCAGGGTCTAGTCCCTTCAGTGAGAGATCTCATCCTAGCTGATCATGATGAATCACTGTATTTACCAAATTCTCAATCCCTGCCAGTTAGTCTGTATAAAAACAATCGACATTTGCCCAATAATCACAAATAGCTCTGGGATTTAAAATTTCTTGGTTCTTAACTTTAAAGTTTTCTAGTTTGTTTTATGCAAGCAAGCAGCTGGGAAATAAGGCATTAAGTCAATTTTTACCCTGTGTAAGCACATTGTCTCTGCAATTTGCTTTCTTAATGTTCTTCATATGCAAGCCTCACATTTTTCTTTGTGTTTGCCCCTTTTCAATCAGCAAAATTGCCAAAGTATGAAAGGAGTGTACCCTTATACTTACATAGACTCCAAACTTTCTCCCATATTATTTATTCTTCTCTCTTGAAAAAAATATCTTCCACCTAGCATATTAGAATCTTTAAAACCTTTAAATATATGTGTGGCCAAGGCTTTCTAGACTGCTCTTTCAACTCACATTCACAGATACTACATATTCAAGAGGACAGCTATGTCTCTCCCATTCCTATAGCAATCTCTATGAGTGTTGTTGGAGTTGTTCATCTAATGGTCCAAAACCTATTTCATATACTTTTGATTGTTGTAATGAAGGCTAAAAAGAAGAATGCATTGTAGCATTCTTTCATCTTCCCAGTATATTTCTCCCTTGTTGCTTCAGTCTGTGAAAACCATGAAGGTACTTCTAATATTGTCAAAAAATTCTTCCAGAAGATTTCCCTCTTCTCTAGCTCAAATTATATCTATCTCTCTCTCTCTCTATCTCTCTATCTATCTATATACAAGGAACGGATTCTCCTTGTTAAGAAAAGGAACATATGAATTATTTGGGGTAAATTCTCTAAATCTGACAGTTGATATATATTTTTCTCAGACATCAAGATATGACAGACATGAGTCAAAAATATCTGCTTCAATCATTCTGACATTTTACTTTAAATACTTATGAGATCTTACTGTATAGTCAGCTCTTATTTTCAACTAAGTTGGCAGCTCTAGATATGATGGCAATATACCACTCCAGAGTGAAGAAAATTATAAGACAGAGTCATAGCAGAATTAATTATTTTTAGTAACAAGAATTATGAACATTTATGAAAGAAGATAAAATTTATACTAAAAGCCAAATTGGGCACTGATTGACAGAATTCTGTGCAGATCAAAAATTGAAATTAAATTATTTTTAAAAGGAAATAATTTGAAGTTGCAGTTATGAGTCTTGATTTTTTTACATACTTTGACATTTCACACAGTCCAACAGATGTCAATATTCTATTGCTATGCAAAAAACTGTGATTGCTCCTTTAGGCTGACATTGATTTCCAATTTCTCAAAAGTGATTTTTACTTAGTTCTAACTCTCTTTGGGCTTTCCTCTCCACCAAAAATGACCTAAAAGTTCACACAATCAGAATTTAAAGATAAAAAAAGACTTTAGAAACTATCTAAACTTTTCATTTTTTAGATGAGAGAAATTTTATTAGCAACTCTCTTTTTTCTCTCAGTGTGCCACATATAATGCAACAACCACTGTGCAAAGATTTTTAGTCTTTTTTTGTTATTAAACACAGATAGAATGTATTCAAGACTCAAACAAGAAATTCCAGAATAAGATGAATCTGTGAGGTTCTCTTTTACCTACTGAACCAGCCCTTTTCAGTTTTGGACAACTCCATTTGGTAGGAATTTCTTTTCTTGCACCAAGTCTAATCTTGCTTTTCTGCAATGTCCACCCATTTTATTACCATTACTAAATTCTAGCACCTGAATCTTTATTTCTACACCCTTTAAAACTCCTACTCCAAAGTTTTAAGCAAATGCCAACCAACTCTTTTAGTTTGCCCTCTATAATGCCTACTCTATAGGCAACAAACTTTCCTTCATCCTAAATTATTTTCTCTTCTCATTCCTTTCATCTTTTTACTCTTACTAAAACCTGGTTATCTTATGATGACAACCTCCCTGGTCACTCCTTTCAGTACTAGCTGTACATTCCTATATTCCCCTTCACTGATCGAGGCCGGGGATATTGAATATTCCTTGCTCCTCATTTTCTTTTTCAGGTTCTTCCCCTTACCTTCATTACTCAGCAACTTCCATTCCTTTGAAGTTAATGAAATACATATCTGCCACACACACACATGCAAAAAAAAAATCCTGGCAGCCACTAAAGACCCTCAGATCATTCCTTTCCTTCCTCCATGAGATCTGTACCTATCTCACAATATTTCTTTCTTACCCGCTGACCTCCTACTCAGAGACTTCAATGTATGTATTGAGTCACTTGCAAACACCCTCATGTTATTTTTATTTCAATCAACTACTTACTTCCCATGACTTACAAGCAAATATTGTCATTGATATTTCAATCAATCACAAATGCATCATCTCTGTGTTTAAGAACTCTGAAATCTTGCAGAACTGATATGGCAGAGTACAGACAGCTAAGCTTCCCCAAAATTCCCTTCAGCTTTAAAATAAGTGCTCAAATTTAATTCTGTAGTGGCAGAGCCAACAAAAAGGTCAGATTGAGACATTATTTTAGTGCAAAACAACAATAAATTTATGTAAGGTGATTCTGAAGAACTTGTGATGAAAAATAATATGTGATTCCACAGAAAGAACTGATGGAATCTTGAGTGCAGATTAAAAAATAACTTTCACTTTATTATTCTTGATTTTTTTACAATTGAGCTAATATGGAAATATATTTGCATGATTTTACATGTGTAATTGATATTACATTCATTGTCTTATCAGTAGTAAGATTAGAAGAGAATTAGAAATATAAAACTCTTAAAAAAGTAATAATAGATTTTAAAAATTCTGAAATTTTATCTGACCAGAGTCCTTTGGTTTTCTACCTCTCTCCCAGCCTTTTCTTACTATATCTTGTTCTTTATCCATACCATGACTTTCAGTCCCTTGACCTTTTAGTTCTCTCCCATGCTATCCAACCTGAACTAGCCACGGTCTCCCTCTGTATACATTTTGATCTTTTGGTGAATCAGTTCAACAATATGTTCTTTTGCTTTGTGCCTTTTGCGACTTTATCATATTGCCAATTGTGACCTGAAAAATCTGAGCCTTGGTTCACCATTCCTATTCTCTTCCGCCTTCTTCCACACATGTGCTAGAACGTAGAGAAAATCACACAACCATTTCTATTGGATCCATTACAAATTTACATTACATAACTATGCTATATTATTTGATGTTTATTATACATAATATATATAACATTATATATAAAATTACATTATATTGACTCATAATATTTATTGATAGGCAATCAAACTATACCTCCCTTATTAACTCATTATTTACACAGAGGCTCTTCCTAATCTTTTCATCCATCCTCAATCTTCCCATCGCTCCCCCTCCTTTATCACTTGAGAACTTTACCCAAAATGAAACCATTTGTCGTGAATTCATTCTTCTCCCCTCTTCCTCATTTAATATCATGTATATGCCTCTTGCCTCTATTTCTTTCTTTATTTATCTCACCTTAAGGGATGGCTTTATTTCTAAGAAAGACTAACCCCCTCTGTCTGCAAAAGAAATCCTATTCAAACCTATTTCCTCTGAAAAATCCACTGTTATCCTAACTTTATTACTTATTTTCAGTATCTTTCTATTGCCTCTACCTCCCATCAACTATTTACCAATCAAAAATGTCTTGGGATGTCCAAAGAGGAACTGAATAATGAGTTCCCAATTTTTTTTTTTATAAACTTGCACGAAGAAACTTCCTGGTCTTTGATTATTGAGATCACTGACCTATTAATTGGTTAAATCCTAGCCTAATCAATGAATTGATATTCTTACCCCAAAAACTTGTATCTCAAATGTTTTTAAAAGAAACAGATGATGAACCACAAGAAGTAGGAGGGGAAATCCTTAAAAGGCTGGCTTGTGTAAGCATCTGTCATATTTGTGCTTCATGCCAATTAATGCTGGTAGAAGCTTCTAAATTCTGTTTTGCTTTTTTATTTTTGCTGTGATCTGATCAACTAAAAGGAAAATACTGTGAAACTAAAACTTTCAAACAGAACAGAAAAGACAAATTAAAAATAAATGAGACTTGATTGGTTAGGGGAAAATTTTCATATTGGAAAAATTTTAAATTGTGATTTGAGAATTTTTGGAAGAACATTTCCAAAATAAATAGAGCATTTTATATTAACAGTTATGAAACTCAAATTTGATTTAATTAAAATATGTCCTGAATTAAAAGCTTTCCCCCAAAAGCTTTTCTTAGGGAAAATTTTGGTAAAACAAGGAATAGAAATTTCAGATTTCTGTCCCTTGACTAGCTAAAATTTGTGAGACAAAGTGGTTAGACATTATAAAAATTAGTGCTAAAATTAAAATTCTAATAAAATTATTATTACTTGAGTATTCTGTGTGATATCATTTGATCTAGGTGGGAATGGAGATATCTTTAGGAAAATTAAGATAAATCAAAATTTTATGTTGTGTGGAATTAAAATAAGGTGTTAGGTCAAATTAGTTTACCTACTTGTTAGCCTAACATAAATGTGATGCTTCATGGTCATTGGGAATTATTGATGTAAATTGGGTTATATTTAGTATAATCCTTAGTCATTTAAAATGGTGCCTAAAATCTGCAGTTTATTGCAGGTAAAGTCAGATAAACATTTAGCCCCTAGCAAGTTCTCTAAAGTCATTCATAGGGAATTTTTGCTTAGCTTCAGGACTTTGGTCTCACCATTTAAACTGAACACTAGATGAAGGTTATTATGACCTTCAGTGTTTTATTATATTGTGCTCTTGAAAAAATTGCATTAGGTCTCTTTGTTTCCATGAAGCCCTACCCACTAGTAACTTTGGTGGGCTACACTTTGACAGCTGATCAAATTCCTTAGAAGCTTTCCTTCTGCCTTTTAGACAATAGCTTACAACTATGATGGCAAACCTATGGCACTCATGCCAAAAAGGGTATGCAGTGCCTACAGTTTCCCGCCAGAGTTTGTTACTAAAAAGCTAGAAGAACTCAGGGCAGAGCTGTTCCCCTCCCCCCTCTCCATGTGCCTGAGGATATTCTTCTCTTCACCTTGCCCTCTGTCCAGCAGCCCAATGGGAGTACTTCCTCCCTCCCTTGTCTGGAGTAAGGTGGGAGGGAGCTTACATGTTGCATGAGGGTGTGGAACAGACAGCAGTCTGTTGAGTCTGTGGTGAAGGTAATTTCCATAGAGGAGTTAGAGAGGATCTGGATTTGAGGAAAGCATAGCTCACAGCTAGAAGGGAGCAGAGAGTTTGGGCTGCTTTCCTCTCCTTCTCTACACACTCCTCTCATCACCCTCCCCTCTGCCTAGCAGCCCAATAGGAGAGCTTCCTCCCTCCCCTGTCTGGGATAAAGGGGACTTTGGGGGGGGTAAGTTGCGAGGATGGGGCACAACACTCAGTCTGGGGGGGTGGGGGTATAGGGGGCCTAGCATTCTCTCTCTAAAAGGTTCATTATCACTGCCTTTTAATATCTAATTCATCCTTATTTTAGGTCCAGATTGAACTAGAAAGTTTCCAGATTTCTTTTGTTTGATCCCAAGGTATATAGACATGCTCCTTTGAAGATTTGTTGATCCAAACTAGTGCTAATATGCAAACAAAACAACTCAGTGTTAAAATTGTGGCTTGAAAATTTCTGACTCCCAAGCTAGGTTTGTGTCAAGAAGGAAAAGGTGAGACTGTTTATCTGGAAAGCCTCTCAGACAGGTCAGAAGGATATTCGAGGTTGCTTAAAAGGATAGTAGGAATTAATTAGGTTTCTCGGTGGTGAAAAAAATTGATCCTTTTGAAAGGAAATAAGAATAAGGCTATAGGGAGCTAGAATTTTCTAACTGTATTGATAAAATGGGATGTTTTTTTCTTTTTGTGGTGCTAACAGTATTTAAAACTATTTTGATAAGTTGAGACTTAAATGTTCATTAGTAATTATAAATTGAGATTTAATTTGGTATTTTTATATCTTAACCATTATCAATTGAGGAATGGGTCATATTCTTACATATTTGACAAAGTTCTCTGAGAAAAATTATTTATGGTCTATCTTTTGTTATCTCTGCATTATATGTAATTCTATCCAAGACTTGTTATCTGTTGTAAGACTAATTATTTATAGGATATATTCTGTAAGGCAAGTAAACACAAAGTTTTGGAAGATCTAAGAGCAGTAGTCAATGTGGATATAATATCTAATTTTTGTGAAGATGTTTGGTACTTGAATATTGATAGTTTATTTAATAAGATGTTGAATAATTCACCTAGTTTTTAAAAAAAGAATATCATCCTAATTCTATTGTTATAATAATAAGGTAAAACATCTTTTGTATGAATTCATTTTTGTAGCCACCAAGTTTAGACATAGAAGTCACATATTTTTTTCTTGTTTATACCTGGTTTATTCTTTGATTTAATTGATTAACTTAATGCAGAGTACAGATAAACTCATACATAAAAGAGGAAACTGAGTCTAGGAAAAAGAAGGCTTTCTTTTTATCCCCAAAGGACACATAGTGGCACTCAAGTCTAAAGTTTAGGTCTTTTGCCTCTCATCTGGTACTCTGCATAGTATGCCATCAGGTTAGGCCATCCAGCAAAAATCTTTCCTGGGCCAGGAAAAGATGGATAGTTGGATGTTGATGTTTTGTTGTTGTGGAGGGTGACAATGATGGTGGGGTAGAGGGTGACAATAATGGTGGAACTTTGAGTTGGAGGTTTTCCTTCCATTTGAACCTTTCTGATTTTTTTTAATTACTGTAATGTTTAAAATTTTCTTAGAGACTGTCTCTAACCTCTTTCACCCTTCCATTGTATTGGTCTTCTCTCCTCCTCCCCCCCATGTGCTTATTTATGAAATGTAAACTTATCCCATTTTATTCATTTCCATTTGAACCTTTCTGATCTTTTTTTAATTACTCTAATGATTAAAATTTTCCTATTTCTCTTAGTATTATCTTCTTTTTTATCCCTAGTTTATAAATATATATGTATATATACAATATACATATTTCTACATTACATCCTATATAGTTTGTCACTGTTCCCTTTAAGAATACTTCTTCTAGCTACCCTTATGATAATAACAATTTTAAAGAGTTACCAATATCATCTTTTCTTATGGGAATACAAATCATTTGAACTTATTGGTTCCTATCAAAAAAGTTTTTTTTCCCTCTCTTAATTATCTTTTCATGATTCTCTTGAGTTCTATCTTTGAGCATCAACATTTCTGTCTAAGTCAGGCCTTTTCTTTACGAATGCTTGGAAGTCTTCTATTTTATTAAATGACCATACCTTCCCCTGCAAAAATATAGTCAATTTTTCTAGGTAGTTGATACTTAGTTGTAGACCCAGTTACCTTGTTTTCAGGAATATCATATCCAAGCCTTCTAGTCCTTTAGCGAGGATGCAGCCAGGTCCACTGTTATCCTAACTGTGGTTCCATGATATCTGAATGGCTTCTTCTTTGCAGCTTGTAGTATCTTTTCCTTGGTCTGGAAGTTCTTGAATTTGTATATAACATTTCTGGGCATTGTCAATTGGGGATTAAATGCAGGAGGTAATCTGTAGATTCTTTCAATTTCCACTTTTCCCTCTTGTTCCATAATGTTGGGACAATTTTCTTGGATACTTTCCTGTAGAATGATGTCCAGACTTTTTCTTTTGTCATGATCTTCTGGTAGTCCAATAATTCTTAAATTGTCTCTTCTGGATCTATTTTTAAGGTCTTTGGTTTTATCAACGAGGTGTTTCATATTGTCCTCAATTTTTTCATTCTTTTGATTTTATTTTAGAGACTCTTGATGCTTTGTGAAGTCATTTGCTTCTAGTTGTTGGATTTTAATTTTTAAAGACTGAATTTCATCCCTGGCTTTTTGATCATCCTTCTCCTTCTGGTCTAATTTTCTTTGTAGGTCATCTTTCATCTTCTTTGCCTCATTTTTAAGTGGGTTAATTTTGGCTTTTAAGACATTATTTTCTGTTTCCAGATCACTTATTTTGGTTTTTAAGTACTTTTCCAAATTGTCTTCAGTCTCTCTTAATTGTTTTTTAATTGTGTTTTGAGTTCTTCCGAAGCCCGAGTCTAATTCGCTGGAGTTTCTGCATCTTTTCTTGGTGTTTCTTGGTCCTCCTCTGTTTTATTTGTTCTTTGTTCATTACCTGGATAGAAGTGGTTGATTATAATTCCTTTTTCTTTTTCTGTTGTTTATATTTTTTGCTTCTTTCCCCCCAGTCATTGGCTATAATCTTGCTCCTCTGATAATTTGCTGGATCTGTGTATTTGTGCTATTCTGTCCTGAAGGGGCTTCTTCTCTGCTCTGCTGATTGACTAGATTAGGCTGATGGAGTATTAATGAGTGCTGAGGTCAGATCTTCCCCAGCTGGCAGCAGAAGCTGTGGTGGCTGAAGGGAGCTATGCTTGTCTTGTTATCAAGGTATTCTGTCATTGTTGCATCCTTCACCCTGGGATCCAAGTCAGCAAGATTCTTAAGGTGGCTTTCAGCACAGTTGGCAGGGGAAGGGTGTTGGGGATTGAGCTTCTCTGCCCTCCCACTAAAGGCTTCTTATCTGCCCTATTGATAGACTAGATTAAACCAGGGTGGAGCTGATCTGTGGAGATGGATGAGCCCTGAGGCCAAAACATTGAGAAGGGGAGGAAGATGAAGAGTAATGGCTGAGATTAGGCTGACTCTCCTCCAGTTGCCTCTCTGCCAACTGTGGTTAGAGCCCTGAGACTGGCACAGCTGTGGAAGCAAGGCTTTCATTCTGGGCTAGTGCCCTCTCCCAGAGATTCCAGCAACCTAGCAACCTATGCAGATTCAGCACAGTAGGTAGGGGAGGGGTCCTGGGACCTTCTTTCTTCCTTTTCCTTAAACCTGAGAATTTAGTTTTCTCTGCTTACCTTTTAAGTTAAATTGAGCTGACCTGTTGTTACATTTGGTTTTCTGTCCCTTTGAAGCACTTTGTTTTTGATTGGTGTGGAAGGGTTTTCACAGAGGTCTGTACTTCTGCTGCTTCTAAGCAGCCATCTTGATTCCACCCCCAGAAGTCACACATTTGTAAAATGTGCTGTCATTTTTAGCTCATAGATAGGATATTATCCTTAGTAGAGTCTCATCCTCTTGAAGGGGGGTTGAGAATATTAAAGTGAATAACTAATAATTGAATAAACAATAGATAAATAAAATAATAAATTAAATATCAATAAACAATCATAATGGCAATAGATAATAATGAAAATGAATTTAGAAATTTTAGATGATTATATACGTAAAATACAATTGTTTCTTAAGCACTGAGCATCTTCTAACACAAAGTTATAGTAATCAAGCATATATAAAATTTTTTTAACTAGAAATGCTAACTCTAAAGTTTCATTTGAATTTCTTTTGTCTGTTATTGGCAATTTCCAAAGCAAATACCTGGTTTGGGTAGAAGTAGAGAGCAACAAGAAGTATAGAGAATGTAAATCTTCTGGTGCAGAGGTTCATAACTGGATATCCTTTATATTAATAAGATTAGAGAGAATCATGTGGTCTGAGTTAGCTCTCACTATATTACCTAACTATTAGCATGTGAAATTTTAGTGACTATATTAAATTGTATCAAGGTATATTTCTCAAGCAATTATAGCAAAAGATATTACCAGTCACCTGGCCTGGTAAAAGCAGATCTGCCAGAGGAACTGCTCTGATGACCAGCATGATTTCCAAAAGCCTCAGAAAAGGAAGGTGACAGCAATAGATGTCCCCAGAGATCAAATATATGCATCATGAGACTTTGAGTCCTTCTATATAATGGACTAGATAGTAGGGATTGAGTCACCTCTCTTTCATGTCTTTTCCTTGTGCTGTTATTTTATTTTGTTTATAAGACCCTTGTGCCCTAAGGGGAGAGCTCTCTAATGGTTATCTTATAATGCGTCTATCAATCACTTTTAACATCATGTTAGGAAACACCTAAGAATCATAGTTTGGCCCTCCATGAAATGTAAAGTACCTTTAGGTCTTATGAATCCTGCCTGATGAGTCAGTCCTGAAATTTATAAGTATCATATTTGGGGTGATTCACTGGAGAAACTGAGATATAATTTCCCCAAGAATCAGAAGAGGAATTGTTAGAATTTCTTTTTTATATGTTGTATTTCCTATATTGAGGTAAATTAGAGAGACTCCAACCAGTCTACAGACTTATACCTTCCCTTTCTTCTTAGGAACTCCTAGGAATGTTTTCTGCAATAAAATTTGATTAATAGAGAAGGATCTGTTAGGTCCATGACTTTTTGTTAGGTGTGGCATTAGGGAGGGGTTGAGAGTCTTTATGGATAACCTCTTCATTCACTATTCATCACTCAAAGATCTATTGAGGTGTGCAAGGGAGGGGCTGAATAATGAGCTCCTAAATTGTTTTTATAGACCAGCATGAAGGAACTTCATGGCCTTCAATTATAGAGAGGATCACTGATCTATTAATTTATTGGTTAAATGCTTTTCTAATCAATAAGTTGATATTCTTTCCCCAAAACAATCTCTCAAATATTTTGAATTGTAAAATCTTTGCTGGCTTCCAGTATCACATCTCCAAATTCCTTTGAGAAATCTTACACTACATGTCCAGTAGTCATCTTAAGCTCACCATGTCCCAAATTGAATTCACAATCTTTACCCATAATCTTCTCCCTATCTTAACATCACCATTAATGTAGAGGGCAAAACCATATTACCTGTCTCTCAGGCTCATAAAGTAAATGTCATTCTTCACTTCTCACTTTTACCCCCAAATATGCAATCTTTTCCTAAGATCTGTTGATTTTACTTTTGAAAATCTCTCAAATATACTACCTTTCCTGCTCAGATATTGCCATCACTCTGGCTCATGCTCTTGTCACTCCATTCCTAGTCTTTTGTAAAATCTTCTGGTTGATGTGCCTGCCTCAAGTTCCTCTCTAACTCCAATTCATCCTCCATTCATTCACAAGAGTAATTTTCCTAATGTTCAGGTTTGACCATATCACTGCCCATCACCTCCAGAATCAAATGTATAATCCTCTGCTTGGTGTTCACAATCTTTCATAGCCTCCCTCTGACTTTTCCAGTATTTTTACACCTTACATCCTTGCGCCCCACAAATTCTTTAATATAGTAATACTGGTTTCCCTAACATTCCACAAAATTAGATACTCCACATTTCTCCTTTATGGGTCTTTTCTCTGGTTGTCTTCTATGCCTGGAATATTCTCCTTTCTCACCTCTGCATACTAGCTTCTCCTGTTTCTTTAAGACCCAACTAAAATTTTATATTTTAAAGGAATTCTTTCTCAATGCTGATAGCTAGTGTATTTCTTTTTTAAATTATTTTCTGTTTTGGGGATATATTCCATATTTGTTCATTCTTATTATCTCTCATTAGATTATGAGGTTCCAGGAGACAAGTCCTATCTTTTGCCTCTTTTTGTACCATTAGACCTTAGCACACTGAGTCCCATAAGTAAGTAATTAATAAATATTTGACTGGCTAATATTAAACCTAATTTTGTCCTTTGCAACCATAAAAATAACAAGTTTTCTTTTAAATGATAACCCCTCAAATATTTGTAGACAGGTATTATCTTATCTCCTTCTTTCCTTTTTATCTCTTAGCTTAGCAACCTCAATTCTTTCAGACAATCTTCCTCATGTGGCAGGAACTGAAGACCCTTCAATATAACAAGGACCTATTTTAGATCCTCTTTAGATTAGGAATATGGCTTCCTCAACTAAATTCTATTGTAATCTGATCAGGATAGTACCATATGCCATTCCTATATTCTTGTACATTTTCTATTCCTTAACACATTCAGGATCTAATTGACATTTTAAAATACTTAATTATTTTGAGTTATACAATTCACTAGATCAGTGGTTCCCAAACTTTTTTGGCCTACTGTCCCCTTTCCAGAAAAAAATATTACTTAGCTCCCCCTGGAAATTAAAATTTTTAAAATTTTAATAGCAATTAATAGGAAAGATACATGCACCTGTGGCCATCTCACCCCACCCCCACCCCCGATCACTGCAGCACCCACCAGGGGGCAGTAGCACCCTCTTCGGGAATCACTGCATTAGATCATCACATTGTCTTCATTTTGACTCTTGTCTACTCATGCCTCCCTATTTTGTACTCTTAAAAAATTATTTTTGAGTTGATTTTAAAACTTTACATTTACTTTATTACATTTCAACCTTTAATTGGCCCTTTGTCAATGTTTTTAAAAAATTATGATGCTAATTGAGAGATCTACCTGCAAGCTATCACTCTCAGAAATGATAAATTATGATTTAGAGATAAAAATAACTTTGAAAGTCATCCAATCCCTTTATTTTTTTTTTAATCCTTGTACTTCGGTGTATTGTCTCATAGGTGGAAGATTGGTAAGGGTGGGCAATGGGGGTCAAGTGACTTGCCCAGGGTCACACAGCTGTGAACCTAGGACCTCCTGTCTCTAGGCCTGACTCTCACTCCACTGAGCTACCCAGCTGCCCCCCAATCCCTTTATTTTTAATATGAGTAAAGTAATGTCTAAATAGGTGACTTGATTTGCTGAAGGTCACATGGAAATGGGGAAGAGATGGGAAACATACCAACTTTCTCTCACTACAAATTCAAGACTTTTTCCACCATGAATTACCAGACTTCAGGTTTGGTTGTTCAATTTGTTCCAAATCTGTTTTAATATTCTCAGTAAAAGTACTGTTAAGACATTTGCTAAAACCTAGATATATTCAATCTGCTAGTTTAATTATCCTATCAAAAAAGGAGGTAAGATGTTTCTGAAATTAATGAAGCTATACTGGAGATTACTGCTTATGTTTCTAGTTGATCACAAGTCATGTTAGACTAAAACTTCATGTATATAAGGATTATTTAATTTATTATATTTGTATTTCCAGTAGCTGGAATGTTAATTTCCAGTAGCACATGCTGGAATGCTAATTTCTAGTAGCACATGCATGCTAATTATTTGTTGATTGGTGCCTTTAATGATATGGCTTTCATTTCCACCTTAATAATCCAAATAAATTCAATGGCTTATTATCTATGAAATTCGTCTTCTCTATTTCAAAAAATCATATCCAGACAGTAATTTGGAAATCAAATCTCTTAGCTTTTTCATTAAATAGGGTGTAAGTTATCAGGATTTGGTGATAACTTCCTTTGAGGAAGCCACTCTGACTCTCTCCTCACTTTTTATGGATTTTAACACTCTTAATCATATTTGTTGTTTTTTTTCCCTTTGTACTACCATGATATTCTTCTTGGAAGAGAAAATCAGAGTAAAGTTAAAATTGGGTAGGATTATCTTTGCACCACCATCCATTATCATCAGCCTATCCTTTCTGAATAGCATACCTATTCCTCCTTTCATCTTCCTCTGATTCTCCTTAGTGTTTTTCTCAGCTAATTTTTGTTTTCAATATATCAGACTCCCGTCTCCTGTCCCCTTTCCCTCTATATTACAAAATATTCTCTTTTTACATGCCTTTTTATGTGAGAAAACTTTCTTCTCTCTCTCCCTTCTCCCAATGCCTCTTTCTCATTCATTTTTTGAGATCATCCCAAAATAATTGTTTTACACTTAAGCCCTTGGTCTATTTACACTCCTAATAAAGTTAAAGTTCATAGGACTTACAAGTATCATCTTCCAAAATAGAAATTTAAACATATTAAGTTCCTTTTGAAGTCTCTTTCATATTTACCTTTTTATGCTTTTCTTTAGACTTGTGTTTGCATGTCAAATTTTCTACTCAGTTCTGGTCTTTTCATCAGTAATGATGGAAAATTCTCTATTTTCCTTATTTCTCTTGAAGGATTAAACTCAATTATTCCAGATAGATTATTCTTGGTTAGAATTCTATCTCTTTTGCCTCTCACAATATCATATTCTAAGTCTTCTTATCCTTTAGGTGGAAGCTCCTAAATCATGCATAACCTTGACTGTGATTCCATGATATTTGAATTTTTTTTTTCTTCGTGTTTTTAAAATTTTCTCCTTGATTTGGGAGCTCTAGAATTTGGCTATAATATTCCTGGGACTTATTTTCATATTTCTTTTAGAAAATGACCAGTGGATTCTTTCAATGTATCATTCAACTGCTAGTTCAAGGATATCAATGTATTTTTTTCCATGATAAATTCTTGAAATATGATGCCTAGACTCTTTCTTTGATTATAACTTTCAGGTAGCCCAATAACTTATAAATTATAGCTCCTTGATCTACTTTCTAGACCAGTTTTTGAGATAAAATTTTTTCATTTTCTTCTATTTTTTCTTCTTTTGATTTTTTAAAGTTTATTTATTTCATGAATTAAGTTAAAATATTTTTCCATGGTTACATGATTCATGTTCTTTCCCTACCCTCCTCCCACCTTTCTCCCAAAGTCAATGAGCTATTCCATTGGTTTTTACATGGGTCATTTACCTTTTAATTTTGTTTTATTGTTTTTTGACATTTCATGGAGTCATTTGCTTCTACTTGCCTAATTCTGATTTTTAAGTAATTTTTTTTCAGTGAACCTGTGCTTCTCTTCCCCCCCCCCCCCACTTGGCCAATTTTGCATTTTAAAGAAAGTTTTCAGGGAATTTTTTCTGCCTCTTCTACCATTTATCTATTTCTGTTTTATTAGATTTTACTTTCGTCAGCATTTTTCTGCCTCTTTTTACCAAAAATATGTCAATTTTTCTTTTCTTTTCTTTTTTTTTTTTAAACCCTTACCTTCCATCTTGGAGTCATGACTCCAAGGCAGAAGAGTGGTAAGGGTAGGCAATGGGGGTTAAGTGACTTGCCCAGGGTCACATGGCTGGGAAGTATCTGAGGCCAGATTTGAACCTAGGACCTCCTGTCTCTAGGTCTGGCTCTCAATCCACTGAGCCACCCAGCTACTCCCTCAATTTTCTTTTCATGATGTTCTTGCATCATTCTGATTTCTTTTCCAACTTCGCCACCACAACTTTTCTCTTTCCTTTCCTCTTCTAGGGAATCTTAGTGGATTTGGGTCCAATTAGTATTATTCTTTGATACTTTTTTGGGTAGCTATTGCTATCTTCTGAATTAAATCTTGGTCTTCCCTGTAACCAAAGTAAGTTATCATCATCAAATTCTTTTTTTTTGTTGTTGTTTTCTCATTTTTCTAATCTATTTTGAACTTTGAACTTTATTTTAAAATTGGGTTCTGCTCACTTTGTGGGAAAGCATTGTCCCAAGCGTCTTAGTTTTGTTTTTTTTTTCATTTTTTTTCTTGTGCTTCTATTTTCAGAGAGAGTTTTGGGTATCTGCATGTTTTTGGTGGTTTTAATGTGGTATGATGCTGTGAGAGGTATGCTTATTACTCTTGTGGTTTTCTCTCTGGTCTTTACTCAGGAAGGGCTCTTGGTACCCTGTATTGATAAGCACTAGCACTTCTCTTGGCCCTAGAACTGTAACACTGTCCTCTTCAACTAAAGCCACAAGTGCTAGTGTTCCTCTTTACCATGGAGCTATTACCAGTACTCCTGCTCTCTTGTGACCATCCACAAACATACCTCTCTATCCTAAAGATATGTCTAAGGAGTATGTATAGGCAATAGAATTGCTAATCAGCACAAAGTGTACTTAGTGCCAGCAAAGAGTCAGTACTCTTTAGTTTTCTGACCCCCTTACTGTCTCTGGTCTAAGAGGTCCTGAAAAGGCTACTGCTTACCCCATGATCTACTGCCTACAAGGCCTGATGATGTATGTGTGTTCTGGACAGGCATCCATCCTGGTGTCACAGATCTTTGTTGTAGACCTCCTAAGTTGTCTCAAGCATGAAAAATGTCTCCTCCTGAGACTTTTGATGGCTCTGTCATTTCAAAATTTAATTAAAGGTGTTATTTTATGGCTTGGAGGAGAATTTTGGGAGAGTTAAGCTGTGTTGTTGCCTGTATTCCGCCATCTTGCTTCTCCCTTCCAATCCCATTATTTCTCTACTTTGGATTCTCATATCCCCTAATATGTAGAGTACACATCAGATTGTACCCAGCTTTGTTCTCAAACAGGACTCCAAAGAGTAAATAGTCAATTTTGGGAAGTTTCCTTTCATATCTACTTTACTAATGAATTCTTTCTTAATGGTCAGAATATCAGTTCCTCACATTTTGAAGAAAGAAATTATTATAAAGAAAAGTCTACTTTTATCTGAGAGGGAACTCTAATATATATTTATTTGGTTAATTATTCACAACTATCTTACCAATGTGATCTTTTTGAATTCCTTGTTTAAATCTTCTGACTACTTTTCTTTGTTTGTTTGTTTGTTTGTTTGTTTGTTTGTTTGTTTGTTTGTTTGTTTCTTTCCTTCTTTCTTTCTTTCCTTCCTTCCTTCTTTCTTTCTTTCTTTCTTTCTTT
>NC_058133.1:341634619-341655674 GCF_016433145.1 Gracilinanus agilis | reverse complement strand
TCTTTCTTTCTTTCTTTCTTTCTTTCTTTCTTTCTTTCTTTCTTTCTTTCTTTCTTTCTTTCTTTCTTTCTCTTTCTTTCTTTCTTTCCTTCTTTCTTCATTTATAAAACCCTCATCTTCCATCTTGGGATTAATACTGTGTATTGGTTCCAAGATACCAAGAAGAGTGGTAAAGGCTAGGGCCAGTGATTCCCAAAGTGGGCGCTACTGAATGGTATATATCCATTTTCAAAATGAAAAACAAAATTACATACAAGGAACAAATAGGAAGACTAAAATAGTGGAAATCATTAATTCAGTGTTATCAGCTCTAGATAAATCTAACAGAAAAAAATGAAGAAATATTAAAAACCTGAATGGATTTTTAGAAAATAAGATATTATAGACCTCTGGTGACTATTGAATGAAATAGAAAGTAGCATGAATATTTCCCAGCCATGTATGGAACCTTTTACAAAAATTGAACATGTTTTAGAATGCAAAAATATCACAAACAATTGCAGAAAAACATAAATATTATACATTTCATTTATTCATCAGAATATGTTATGTTAAATAAAAGACTGATTTTTGAAAGTATTAAAACCACCTTCACACTAAATAACTTATTCCTAAAATTTGGTGCAACAAAGAACAAATAATTAAAAATAAAAAAAACAAATTAAAAATATTTTTATACTATCCTGCAAATTTTGAAATCTAACTGAAATAGACTTTAGGGAACAATTCATATCTCTAAATAATTTTCTTATCAAAAAATGGAGGAAACAGATCAGTGAATTACATTTCAATGAAAAAATTAAGTACACAAAACAAAAAATTTAAGCATCAAATTCTAAATTCTAAATGTCGATGAAAGGATAAAAGGATTTTTTAAAAATTGTGTTAAATAAAAGTAATAACTGTTTTCTGAAGAAGATATAAGAAAATAAACCACTGACTAATTTGATTAAAAATAAGAAAAGGGGTAACCAAATTAACGGTATATAAAATGAAAAAAATTAATGATGTAGAAACAAATGAATCATTAGAAACCAGTTCAAGATGTACCAATAAAAATGATAGATGAAATAAATAGTACTAGTGAAAGGAAATAACACCTTACATCAGGGTAGTGGTGGTGTCAAAGAGGACTTATTTGGGAGATATTGCAAATTTGAAATTGACAGGCCTTAGCTCAGATTGGAGATGGAGGATTAGAGATAATGAGGAGTCAAGAAGGAGACTTAGATTGTAAACTTGAGTAACTAGGTGGATGGCACTACTCTCAAAAATAAAAAGGAAATTTCAAAAAGGGTTAATAAGGGATTAAGATAATGAGTTCAGTTTTGGATATTTATTGCATTTAAGATATGTACAGGATATATCCACTAGGTTGGAGATAATGACTGAAAGGCAGGCATTAGAAAGGATAAAGCTGGATAGGTAGATTTGGGAAGAAACAGTACAGAGATGATAATTCAATCCATGAAAACTGAGATCACCTAATAAAATAATATATATAGAGAAAACGAAGAGTGCCCAATCTTCTGAGGTATTCCAGTTAGAGGGCTTAACCTAGAAGAAGGCCCAGCAAATGAGACTGAGAACAAACTGTCAGATAAATAAGAGAAAAAGGAAATGGATTGAGAATGGCTCATTTTTTGAGCGAAATATGAGGGAAGGTTCTCAGCTGAGAATATGGGGAAAGTGGATCTTTGTGAGGTTTGAAGAAAACTGAAAAGGTCTGGAAGAGCAGTTGAGGTGAGTGGGATAGTGAATTAAAAGTATTTCATAAAGATGAGGTCATGCAACATTAAACTGCTTACAGAGCAGCTCCACTAATCTCAAGCTCAACCTGAGTTGATCTTTTTGCTAGCACTGGCTCCCTTTTTCTGACTTACCTATTTTTTTAAGTAACACTACCAGTTCCCAATGTTTAAAGGTTTTACATTATTTTTTATTTTGTCTGTTGCTATCTCATCTCATAATCCAGGAAATCTTGTTTCTGATTTCATAATCTTTCTAATTTATTTCATTACTATTCTTACTATCCTACAGAAGTTCAGGATCTCATCAGTACCTCCTAAAAGAAGAGCTTTAGTTTCCTCTCTAGTATGCCTATCTTTTCCTCCTCCCACCTTCTACTATTTCCAGAATGGTTTTTACTTTGCACAAAATTGGTCATGCTACTTATCAATTCAAAATTACTGATGCCTTCTTATTATCAACTGAATTTTGACAAAATTCTTGAGCCTGAATTTCAAATTCCTCCACAAAATGCACTCTACTCTATTTATATTATCTCACATGATTCTCTTTGATATAAGTTGTGAACTAGTCAAATTGGGTAGCTAGCCATTTTTATATATGCACAACTTTTTTTTATCTATTTCTTTATCCATGCTATTTCCCAAGTACTTTCCTAAAGTACTTTCTTGAAAATCTACTTGTTTAAGATCTGGTGAAAATATCTTCTCCATGAAACTTACATAGAACTCTCTGCATCTCCTCTCATACTCTTCTATCAGTAATGATCCCCACCCCAGAACCCAAATAATATTATGTTTGCACTTGTCATATATTTATCATCGTTATGTGGGAGAGAGACCCTGTGATGATGGTTGTAAAGGGGTTACAAGGATTTGGCAGACCTGGTAGACAGGGCTGTTCTCTCCACTGGCTGAGAGCAAGGATGGCATCATCCTCAGTGTAGGCCAATACAGATAGATCTGACTGCTTGTTGAAATAATGGGGGTTTATTCAGGAAGATATCAGGAAAGAATATTAGGTAGGTGGATTGAGGAAAATCCCTATCTCTAAAGATGCGTAAATGCATCCAATTCCATTCCCCTTTGCTACCAACCTGACTTTCTTCCCCTAAATTCCTTATCACATTATGCATCATTTTTTATTATAGTTACTTGATGCCAGTCATATTAACATACTAAATGGTAATAGAATATATGCTATTTAATCATTGTAACTATCTCTGGGTCTAATGCAGTACTTTTTATATAACTGGCTTTTAAAATAAATATTTGTTGGAGTTCTTGGATTTTTGCAATTTCCTAAAGGAATACTTGAAGTATACAAACAAAGTATTCACAAATCTTCAGTGTTGGATATCATCTCCCTCCTATTCCTTTGTGTCCATCAGGGTTTTCCTCATTGAACCTAAACATTTGTGTCTGTGTCCCAGAGCAGTGAATTGACTTGGTTTAGGACTAGACTTGACTGTTGCCCTATGTATAATTAGATGGAAAATGGATGAAAATAGGATACTAATCAAGCCTGGTTCTAAATCAATATATAAATATACTAACATACCTTGAAAGAATTACATATATGTGTAATAAATGTATGAATTTGTGTGTATGTATGTATATAATCCCTTCAAGACATATTAGTATATTGTCCATTAGCAACAGATTTTTAACCTAAGGTGTAATCTGATAAATATGAATAGATGAGTGTGTTTATGCAAGATATGCATATACTTATATTAATATATGTATGCATAGGAAGTTGAGTCAGACCTGGATGTGTTTATATAACAAGTAATTTGCCTCTTGTCTATAATTGTTACTCTGAAGTGCCTTTTTTACTGCCTTATTGTATAGCATTCAGAGTAGAATTCAGTCTGCTTACAACAATGACGCTAAAGAACTTCAATTTAATTTGGATTTTTAATAGTTGGGGCCATCTTTTAAAGCTCATTTTATTACTACTGCAGTGCTACAAGAAGATAAAACTTTCTGAAGGCATACTGAATGATCTCTGCTTCAAGAGATGAATAGCTCAACACTGAGGCATCTTCCCATAAACTTTCCTTTCAAGGCTACAATGAAAAGAAGAAACAAAGAAACTATGAGAAATATGTACATTCTGTTTTTTAATTTTTCAGAAAAGAAAAAGGTACAGTGATTCAAAAGAATAGAAAATGGTTACTAGCTTAATAACTTGTACTAAAATAACATTTAAAGGTTTATAAAGTTCTTTCATCAAATCAATCTATGAGAAATTTAATACAAGGAATACTGTTTATGGGGTCAAGGACTTTGAAATCAAATTCTGTACCAGACCTTAACTTCTTTTGGCAATCTGGTGAAGCCTATAGAGCAGTGATTCCCAAAGTGGGAGCCACTACCCCCTGGTGGGTGCTGTAGCGATCCAGGGGAGCGGTGATGGCCACAGGTGCATTTATCTTTCCCATTAATTGCTATTAAAATTAAAAAAAAATAATTTCCAAGGGGCTAAGTAATATTTTTTCTGGAAAGGGGGCGGTAGACCAAAAAAGTTTGGGAACCACTGCTATAGAGCCTTTCTCAGAATGGTGTTTTTAAATCCATAAATAACATGTTTAGGGTTACAAAGGAAATAATTTACATTGAATTATAGTTATACACATTGATAATTGTATTTCAATATAGTTATAATAATAACAAATTTTTAGACAGCACTTACTATATGCCAGGACTGTCCTAATACTTTATAATTATTATCTCTTTTGATAATTGGTGAAATCTATATTTATAATACATATATGTATGTGTATGCAATATACATGTTCCTTATATCAAATTCTAAGTTGAGAAACTCTGATAGAGAACAATATGCTAATAAACGTTGAAGGAATTATTTTAGATGTTTTAAAAATCTTTTATGTTTGGTACAGTAAGTTCCCTTTAAGAGGTCTTTCTTGAGTCATAGAGGGAGGCAAAAATAACACCTGCCAGTCATCCTTAGTAGAAATAGGGAGCTTATTGTGTACTTACTAAACATTCATGAGAAAGGTGAGAAAGAGGACCCCAAGCAGAGTGGTTAATGGAGCAACAAGAGAAAATTAAGGTAGTTCTACTAAAAGCTATGTTACCTTGGTAACCATATCTTGTTTTGACATTAAGGGTCACTGAGATGGTAAGAAAAATCACAAGCATTACCACTTAGTAGACTTTTCACCATCTTTCAGTTTGGATACCTACAGAAGCAGCAGGAAAAAGACTGAATGAGTATTCTTAAAACCCAGGTCCCTCAGAGCAGAACAAAACATTTTGTAGAAAAACCACAAAGAAAAGAATCTGGCAGGGTCTCTTAGGGAATGTATTGGTAAGTCATTTAGGCAGAACAGCAAGAATCAATTAATGTCACCCCCTCTCAGGTTACAGAGAAGTAAGAATTATAATGTTTCTCTTCACTAAGATAGAGTAGCAAAGGGAAACTGATGAGTTCTCAGATGAGAATGATAACTGTCTTTCAATGTCTAGAACCTCTGAATGAATATGAAAGTGATTAAGTAGTGATGAAAACAGTTCAAATTAGTCAGAAAGCACTTCTACATGGCTAATCTCTGCCTTCTCAGATTTTACCTCAAATGATATCTTTTGTTTGAATTAATATACTGATATGGGTAACTTATTTTTATCAATATGGATTTTATTATAAAGATAAGATTGCTTGAATTGAAAGTCGGAATCCACCTTTGAATTAGCCCTCCCTGAGAAGGAAATATTGTCCTTCATCCTTCATTTCTTAGCTCATATCATGATCACTTGATAGCTTTGGTAGTTCCAAGCATAAAGTCCTAAAATCAGCTTCTATGGGATATGCATTTATACATCTTCCTTATTTATTTTTAATTTAAATTTATTTATTTTTTTACATTAAAATACTCAGGTTAATTTCCTCCTTTTATTCCCTATTAGAGAAGACATCATTTGACAAAAGATGAATATATAAAACTGGGTTCTTATTTCTATTATCAGTTCTTTCTCTGGAAGTGAACATTTTCATGGTAAATGGGAAAATACTAGATTATGGGAAAGATTCTTAATTTTCTTTTCCAACCCCTCCAGATTTCCTTTTAATTTTTAACAAATGATCAGCTTTTGGTATAGTATATACTTAAAGATCATCATGTCTACCGATATAAACACATCTGTACTTGTGTTTGGTCTTGAGATTTCATCTCCACAGAAACTTTGAATACATAGACTCTATCCAAAGTAAAAAATAAAATGAATATAAAAATGATAGTTTAAAAATATTATGGGGTTTTAAAAGATTTATTAGTAGCCATGCCATTCTAGCTTAGGCTGTTTAAAAGCCTCGCTGTTTCCAACTCTCACCATGCAGCAATAGGAACCAAAGAGGAAGTGAAACACCAGCCCCTCAGTTTTATTCCTCTGTCTCTGTCATTATATAATGACAGGACGCCAGTGGGCTCATGGGAAATGTAGTTCAAGGACCCCAAAATTTCCAATGACACACCAAGAATACAGATCAACAACATATCCATACAAGAGAATTGTCTAAGGTACTTTGAACTTAGATGATTCTACATGGCCTAGTATCTTTCAGGGGGAGAATTAGAACAAATTCTGATGCTAATGTTGTCCTTCTGTCTATTATGCCACACTGTCTTAAATAATACTAGCCCTATAAAAATGTTGTTCAGATTTATTGGAGGAAAAAAATCTTAAAGCTCCAGCTCCATTTCCTCAATTTTTTCAGTATTTCTCCCTTAGCCTATATTCCTGACCTTGCTCATAATGACGAGGAATGAGGAAATAAAGAAAGAAGAAATAATTTTGGTAGTAAGCATGTTTTTGGTTCAATGTCTACTTATTAATTTTCACTATACAAGATTAATAGAGCTAGGCCAGATTCATAGTATTTTATTCATGAAATACATTAGTGAAGATAAAATGATTATATCTCACACTTATTTAAAGCCTTCAAAAACCTCCATCTTGATAATGCTGAGAGGTACACAAGAAAAGAAGGATGGTTTAAAAACATACTCTGGACATTTGTTTTCAAGTAGACCCTGGAAAAACTTATTTAGTGTCTACAAATGTCAGTCTCTTAATTTTTGAAATGAAATAACAGTACCACTTATTTGATAAGTGGTAGCAACTATTAAATGAAATGATATATACAAAGTTAATTATGAACAACACTACTATATAAAATATGAACTATTATTATCCCTACTTCATGGATAATGCCACCAAGGCTCTGAGAGATTAAATGACCAGAGCAATATAGCTTATAAGTATCTAAGAAGAACTTGAATCTAAATCTTCTGATTTATCCATCATGCCATAATGTTTAATTATGAGCAGATCCATCCAGTGAAGTTGTGCTGCTACACATGTGGCCCCTTTCAGTTCAAATAGAATTCTGTTTTCTCACAATCACTGATGAGCCTATCCTATATTTCCTAAAAGCAGAAGCCACATTGACTTCTTTGTTCTGAAATGTCATTCTTTTATCCTTAACAAGTCCTAGAAATTCAATTAGATAATATTTTCTCACTTTTTAAAGGAAACTATTGGAAAATAGAGCTGAGCATTGTTAAACAGTTATCAGATTCTGCTTCTAAGGTGGTAGTGCAGAATGATTTGTAATTCAGCGCTAATAGTGAAAAATATTTGGGGATGCTAAAAGGTAAAAAGTGATCTATAATTAATGAAAGAAATACTCTATTAATTTTCATCAATATGGCTGAAGGAGTCAATCATTTGTGAACAATTAGTTCAGAAATTGACTTAATCACTTTTGCCAATAGTCTATTAAATTCCAATCTGATGAGTATAGCATATCTCACAAAATATGAAGAGAAAAAAGTGACATGTGCTAAGGAAAAAACAAAGGATTATTGAATGTTGGAATCAGAAGCAGCTGGCTGATAAAAATGCTTCCCTAATGTACTGAAATAAGCACTTCTAATTGACAGGTTTAATTTTATATAAAGGCATACAGCTCTTATGTTTATACATTTTGTTTTATAGTCATCAAAACATGTAAATGATTTCTCAATCACACAAAAAGAAAACTGTCTTTCAAGTTTTGCACAAAAATAGGTATCAAAATTACTTTCAAAATTAATATCTATTGTCAATGACCCTCCTCATCTAATTATTTTGATTGAAACTTCATTCCATTTTGTTCTTTATCCATCATCTAAACACTGAAGTATGTCATAAATTAATTCTCAAAATCATTTATTCTCCACTTATTGTGGTTTTCATTGCAGATACTTTCATAAACACTTAATGATTTGCCAGGGTAGAAGGTTTCATTAGGTCATTCAAAATTAAGTATACTCCATTTTTACAAACCACGTTGAATAAATGTAAAAAAGTAATTAGGAACAAAATGGATTATCCTGCCCCAGAATATTGAAGAAGCAACATGCTTTCATTATTTAAAAAACCTGCCTTTCTCAAGGTTGCATCAATCCACTTGAGATGTGTATTTAATTCTTGAAATTAGCTTCAAGCACCAGTATTAAAAGGGAGGACACACGAAGCCCAGAAGAATGCAACACTTGGAGTTCAAGGACGTGTTTGCTGTAAATTTTTGACTTGGGAGTAATCTTTGTCTTTAACCTCAATCCTCTCATTCTGTAAATGAGAGAGTTAAGGCCCAGGAAAGTGAACTTATTTGTGTGGAGTTATGTAGATGGAAGGTACTTGAACCTAGGTTCTAGACAGTTCCAATGTTTGAGATATTTCCTTCTTTCTATTCCCACAATAAAATTTTACCTATGATGTGGTCTATTAATTGCTCAGGGGTAAGGCCAAGCTAATATAATAAAATACAGTTCTACCTAAAGTAATTTGCTTATCCAGTGCCATACCAAACTACCAAATATTTTTTAGAACTAGAAAAAAAATTTCATCTGGAAGAACAGAAGATCAAAGATATCAAGTGAATTAATTTTAAAAAAATGTAAAGGAAGGTGGCTTAAAAATACCAGATCTTAAACTGTACTACAAAGACTAAATTCCTTGCTATGTGAAAATGGATGAATTGGATTATAGTCATATAAATCATAACCATGTAAACTTATACAAAACCATAATCATATAAAATCATTCTTGTTAACTAGTCTTAGTGAGTTTCTCTAAGGTAGCATCATGATCTTATGAGATCAATTTAAGATCTATCTCCATAAGCATTGATGCTAATGGTCACAATTTCAGGCATTTAGAAACTTAATGGCAGAGATATTTTCAATCAAGACACTCCTTAAAAATTGTATGCAGGGAAACAGTCATGTAGTTTAGTTGTGTATGAGATGGGGGTATATATTCCCCTATTAAGATTTAAAATTATTTAAATAATGTTTTGTTTTTGTGTCAAGGACTATATCTTTTTGCTACCACCTTGTATAGAAAGAAGAAGAAAGCCTCACAATGACATTTTTCTGGCATATACTCTGTTAGTGGAGCCTCAGACTAGATTTAATCACATGCCCTTTTGTGACCCAACAAGGCCTACTTATATCTCTGGATTTCTTCTACAATTCATAGACTGACGAAAAAAAAAAACAACAAACAACTTACCACCACAGATTACTGTTCTCCTAGCAGACAGATAAATAGGACAAATACTTTTGTTTCCAAATTACAAAAAAGAAACACCAGGGACCTCTATAGACTTACACAGGATTAATGGTGCTAGAGATTCATAACAACTATAAATGCTAGAGCTCATCTTGTTCTGTGAACTAAATTGTTCTGTCAATGTTAGAATTTGATAGGTGGCCTACGTATCACTAGTGTCAGATGTAATGCAGGGTTGCAGCAAAAGCCTTGCTTTTGCAAACCAACTGTAGCAGCCTGTCAGTTAGAAAGGTTTAGAATGTTGAACCAGCTTGGGGGCTGGGCTCATGGGAAAACCATTAGAGCTAGGCTATAAATATCCCTGGAGTTCCAACTGAAGGGCCTTTTGCCTATGAGGTATCTTGGACCTTGTCTGTTCTTTCTAGACCTCTCCCTGACCTCTCCATTTTACATCCTGCTATTCCCCTGGATTTCCCCATGGGGCCCTGAGAAGAAGTGTGGTTTGGTGGTTGGACATCGAGGGTTTTTGCTTTTGTAGGCAGGAAGGACAAACTAAATCAAGCCATCCCCTTATCTAGTGATCTGATAAAATACTTTTATCTCAGGGCAGTGAAACCTTCCTTGATTGAGGGAGCCAGTCTCTCTCAGTCTGACCCTCTCTCCTGTGATCCTCCCCCCAGCACCAGCTTTCTTCCTAGCAGTAGTTACAAAAAACCTCAAAAATTTTTTCCCTCAGCTTACCCCTGACATCAATAAATCCCCTTTGATATCTACACAAAAGCCTCTGGTGAATCATTGTACTTGATATCAGGGCAAAGGCTGAAGAGGGAAGGAATAACTTACCTTTTATTTCTTGAGGGCAAACGTAGGCATCCATCTTGGGCAGGAAGTAGCTAGCCAAGACTTCCTGTAGATTCAGTTTCAGTGGCAGGGAGGAGTCTCTTGCTCCTTCCTCAAGGGACCTTAGAAATTAACAACAAAAACCTTTCAGCCAGACCCATATTACTTCTGACTGACTCAATTCTTCTTGTATCACAGAGATAGCCTCCCTGCCTGAAGGACTCAGCCTATTCCTCTCAGTATCCTCTTTCTCTAGCCTCAGTTGATTAGCCTATTTGAGCAGCCCTTTCTATATTCCCCATTCATCCCTTGTCTTCCTATATTCCCCCACTTATTCCTTTACATATCAACAGTGCCTTTTTATTCCATTACACAGAGGAGGATCTTAATTTTATGTAAAGTGTTTTGTCTTTGTGTACATATAATTCCTCTATTTGTCTTATGTAAAATTTAAATTAATATCCAATAACTCCAAGTATTATATTTTATAATATAATATAAGACTTATTAATAATCAATTGAAGCAAAAAAAAGAACAAAAGTAAAAGCCTGATTAAAGCCAGTTGAATAAAATTTTCCTGCCTGGCACTCACCCAATCAACCACAGCCACATTTCCAGGTAAAGAGAGCAAGGACAGAGCTATACAACACTTATATCTTCATTAAGTTAGTATATAAGGAAGATATGTAAATGGGATGCTGGGAGAGAGAGTCCCTGGAGAGAAAAATTCTATCTATCCACTTAGGAAGTAGATTCCCACATATTTTATATTGGAACTTTATTTAATTTTAATTTTAATATATATTTTATTTATGCATTTAAATGTATTTTTATGTATTCTATATTTTAAACATTATTCTTAGTAATAGAGCAGTTCGGAGGAGTATACTTAGAGTGCAGGTAAGTAAGCTAATGAAGATATGATAAACAAAAAAAATCAAGGAGTGAGAAAGAGGATTGCACTGAGAGAAAAGGGAAAGGAGAAATGGTATGGGGTAAATTATATAACAAAAAGGGATGAAAACTACTACAGGGAGGGGAGGATGAAGGTGCTGATGAGCAATGCTTAAACTTTACTCTCAGAGTAACTGGCTCAGAGAGGGAATAACAACCATATTCATTGGGGTATAGAATTCTATCTTATCCTATGGAGGAATAGAAAGGGAATACATTAAGGGAAGGTGGGGTGTAATAGGAGGGAGGGGGAAGAGAGAGAATGATAAGAAGTAAAACACTGGTGAGGAGGAACAGAGGGAAAAGAGCAGGATCAAAAGGGGAAAATGAGATGGAGGGAAACACACAATAATCATAACTGTGAATGGGATGAACTAACCCATAAAACAGAAAGGGATAGCAGAGTGGATTAAAAACCAGAATCCTACTATATGTTGTTTACAATAAACACATTTGAGGCAAAGTGTCATACACAGAGTAAAGGTAAAAGGATGGAGCAGAATTTATTATTTATCGTCTAAAGTAAAAAAAGCAGGAGTAGCAATCATGATCTCAGACAAAGCTAAAGCAAAAATTGATCTGATTAAAAGAGATAGGGAAGGAAATTACATCTTGCTAAAAGATACTATAAACAATGTAATAATATCAATTCTAAACATATATACACCAAATTGTATAGTATCCACATTTTTTCTAGTGTTCTTTTATTTAATTAATTTTTTATTTTTAGAAAAATTTTCCATGGTTACATAATTCATGTTTTTACTTTACCCTTCACCCCCCAAACCTCCCCCCCCCACCCCATAGATAACTTGCATTTCTACTGGTTTTACCATGTGTGGTCAGTCAAGACTTATTTATATATTATTGATAGTTACATTGGTGTGGTCCTTTTGGATCTACATCCCCAATCATGTCCTCATCAACCCAAGTGTTCAAGCAGTTGTTTTTCTTCTGTTTCCTCTCCTGAAGTTATTCCCAAAATGTGGGTAGCATTCTTTTCCATAAATACCTCAGAATTGTCTTGGGTCATTGCATTGCTGCTAGCAAAGAAGTCCATTACATTCTATTTTACCACAGTATATCAGTCTCTGTGTACAAGGTTCCTCTGGCTCTGCTTCTTTCACTCTGCATCAGTTCCTGGAGGTCTTTCCAGTTCACATGGAATTCCTCCAGTTTGTTATTCCTTTGAGCACAATAGTATTCCATCACCAACATATACCATAATTTGTTCAGCCATTACCCAATTGAAGGGCATACCTTGCTTTCCAGTTTTTTTACCATCACAAAGAGCGCAGCTATAAATATTTTCTAGTGTTCTTAATAGTAAAGGGTGTGGTATTTCGTCCAAGGCTTTTCCTGCATCTATTAAGACAAACCATGTGATTTCTGTTAGTTTGGTTATTGATATGGTAAATTATGCTGACAGTTTTTCTAATATTAAACAGCTTTGCATTCCTGGTGTAAATCTCACCTAGTCACAGTGAATGATTTTTGTGATATATTCCTGTAGTCTCCTTGCTAGTATTTTGTTTAAATTTCTTTCATCTACTATTCATTAATGAAATTGGCCTATAATTTTTTTCTCTATTTTTGCTTTCCCTGGTTTAGATGCCAGTACATATTTGCATCAGAAAAGTAATTTGATAGGATTCCTTCTCTGCCTATTTTCCCAACTAGTATATAGTACTGAGATCAATAGTTCTTTAATGTTTCATAAAATTCACTTGCGAATCCATCTGGCCCTGGGGAATTTTTCTTAGAGAGTTTGTTGATTGTTCAATTTCTTTTTCTGAGATGGGACTATTTAATTACTATATGTCCTCTTTTGTTAATCTTGGAAATTTATGATTTTTAACAATATTCATCCATTTCACTTAGATTTCAGATTTATGGCATATAAATTTGCAAAATAGCTCTTAATGTTTACTTTAATGTCTCTTCATTGGTAGTGAGTTAACTCTCCATTTTTGATACTTATTTAATTTTTTCTTTCTTTTTTAAAAATAAAATTAATCAATGTTCTAGCTTATCTTTTTCATAAAACCAACTCCTACTGTTATTAGTTTAATAGTTTAATAGTTAATTAGTTTAATAATTCTCACTTGTTTCTACCATTTACATGCCCAGTTATGATTAGCAACTCTGTATTTCTCTCCATATTATTTTCTCTGTTTGATCCTGCTCTTTTTCCTTTCACTGTCCCTCCTAATGGATGTTTTACTTTTAATCACCAACACCTATTTCCCTCCCTTCTATTAGAGCCCCAACCTTTTGTTATTCCCCTCCTACTTATCTATATGGTAAGATAGAATTCTATACCCCAGTGAATATGATTGTTATTCCCTCTCTGACCCAGTTAGGATAAAGTTTAAGCATTTCCCATCACCACCATTATCCTCCACCCACCCCCATTGTAATAGTTTTTCAGGAATCTCTAAATATGATATAATTTATCCAATTCCACCTCTCCCTTCTCTTTTCTCTTGGTGCAACCTTCTTTTTCACCCTTTAAACTTTTTCTTTTTGCATATGTTATCATCCTAGTCAGCTTATTCCTACACCTTCTTTCTATGTATACTCCTTCTAATTGAGCTAATACTGATAAAATTTTTTTTAAGAATTACAAATATCATCTTTCCATTTAAGAATACATATAGTTTAGCCTTATTGAATCTCTTACATTTTCTCTTTCTTATTTACCTTTTTAGGCTTCTTCTAGTGTTGGACATCAAATTTTCTGTTTAGGCCTGGTCTTTTCTTCAGGAATGCTTAGAGATCTTCTTTTTTATTAAGTGACCATTTTCCCCTGAAAGAATATATTCATTTTTGTTGGATAGGTGATTTTCTATTGTAAACCTACATCTTTTGCCTTTTGGATTATGATATTCCAAACTTTCTGATCCTTTTATGAAGAGGCTTCTAAGTCTTGTATAATTCTATCTACAGCTCCATGGTATTTGAATGTTTTTTTTTATGGCTGTTTATAGTATTTTCTCCTTGGCTTGGGGGCTTTTGAATTTAGCTATACTATTCTTGGGAATTGTCACTTGGGGATTTCTTTCCTGATGTGATCTGTGGATTCTTTAAATTTCTATTTTACTCTCTGGTTCAAGAATATCAGGGTAGTTTTCTTTGATAATTTATTGTATAATGGTGTCCAGGCCTTTTGCCTTTTTAAAAAAAATGTCTCTCAAGTAGCCCAATAATTCTTAAATTGTCTCTCCTTGATCTATTTTCCAAGTTAGTTGTTTTTCCAATGAGATATTTCCCATTTTCTTCTGTTTTTTTTTCATTCTTTTTATTTTGTTTTATTGTTTCTTGATGCCTTGTGAAGTAAATAACTTCTAGTTACCCAATTATAATTTTTAAGGAATGAATTTCTTCTGAGAGCTTTTGAATCTCCTTTTTCATTTAGCCATTTCTGCGGTTATTTTCTTCTTGCATTGCTCTCATTTCTCTTCCCAATTTTTCCTTACTCTCTTAGTTTATTTTTGAAATGCCTTTTGAACTTTTCCAGAGGCTGAGACCAATTTATGTTTTTCTTTGGAGCTTTGCATGTGTTTGCTTTTCTTTCAATGCCCTCTTCTATGTCTGTGCCTTGTTCTTCTTTGGTGCCATAAACATTTTCTATAGTTGGGATTTTTTTTAAATGTTTGCTCATTTTTTCAGACTTTTTCTTGACTTTCTCTTTTACCTTTATGTGATCTCTGTTCTCTTGCTACATAGAATGCTCTTAAATTAAGTTTTCCTTGCTGATATCTTTAGCTCTTTTTCTGTAAGTTTCAGTTCTTCCAAGGTGGTACAGTGGTCTATGGGATGGGAACTCTGATAGCCTCCTCCCACTGATGATTCATTAAACCCTTAAGATTGCTGATGATTTAAGAGTTCAAAGTACAATGTTGGCCTCAGAGCCTAGCCTCAGTCTTGGGCAGGGAATTTTGGTTTAACTCTGGGCTAGATCAGTCAGACAAATTATTGACTGCCTTACCTTGAGGCTTGTAGATTCTCCTTGATCTTTTGTATGGCTAGCTCTGGGCCTTAATATAGGCTTACCCAGGTCAGCTGTCTGTAGACTGTCTTGTGCTGGGGCTTGAGTTCTCATCCTGGGCTTATACAGACCAAATGTGCCTCACACTGGAGTTAAAGTCCTCATTACAAGCTTGGACTTGGGCTCCCAGCCTTACTCTGGGCTTACACAGATCAGATGAACCACACAGAATGCCTCACTCTAGGATTTATGACCTAATTACAGGTTGTGGCTGGGGGTGGGGTTTGGAACTTTGTACAATGAGTGTGTGTGTGGTTGCACTGCTGTTGACTTGGACAGGATCTCTAGGTTCTGAATTTGGCTTGGAGCCCAGATTCACAACCTGTAATAGTAGATTTGGGTTGGGGGGAAGATGCTGTTGGCTTGCCCCAGTAACCCTTGCTATTGCCTCCTGCCGGTTGTGCTCTTCTCTCACCCTAGCGAACCCAACCTTTTTTGCCTACTTTTCAAGTTTTTCTTTGTATAAAAGTTGCTTTATTCCATGTCCTTGTCAGTTCTTTCATTCCAGTATTCACATTGAGCCATTATTTTAAGGTTGTTGGAGAAGTGGAGAGGTTTCTCATAGTGTTTGAAGCTTTTCCTGCATCTACTCCTCCATCTTGACTCCACCCCCTAAACCTTGCATTATTTAACCTCTGTGATCTTCAGTTCCCTTACCTACAAAGCAGGACTGATAATGTTTATAATTCTGATTTTCCAACGTCATTTGGAGGAAAACATTTTATAAAAAGGTGGCTTGCCTATTCTCATTAATCAGAGCTAAACTGACACTAGGATTTTATTTTTGGACATTTGCCCTTTTTTGTCATAAATGGAAAGTAGCCCTTATCCCTTCACTCAAGTTACTTACTATCTATACCCTTTTAATAGAAAAAAAGCCTCTATGTGGATCTGTCATTTGCATAGAAACAGCAATTCCTCCAGGTGATAATCTTTTAGAAGTCTGAAGGTAGATGTCATATCCTACAAACTCTTCTGCAATATATATGTCTGCATTTCCTTACTTGCTTCAACCAAACTGTGTATGATACTAGATTTAAGGTTCTTCATCAACCTACTGTCTTCTGGATACTTTCTAACTTATCAATGTTCTTAAACATGACACCCAGAAGTGATCACATAGTATTCAAGTGATGTCCAGTGAGAGCAAACTACAATGGGATTACAACTCCCTTTTTCCTAGAAGATGAGCCTGTCTTAATGCAATTCAAGACCAATTTAATTTTGGCTTCAAACCATACTGCTGACTCATATTGTGTTTATATCTACTAAACATACCAGATATTTTCCATTTTCATTATTGCTATGCATGTCTGCCTCTTCTATCTTATATTTGCAAAGCTGATATTTACCATACTAATTCTAGAATTTCTATTTATTCCTATTAAATTTCATGCTATTATATTTAACTCAAACTTTTAGCCTGTGAAAATCATTTTAGAATTTAACTCTGCAATCTATTAGGTTAACTGTATCCCTTCCCAATTTTTGTCATACTCAAATTTAATGAAAATACCTTCAAAAGGCTTTCATCCTAAAGAAGACTTGGATTTGTTCCATTTGGTCATAGATGACAGAACCAATAGATGGAAGTGATGAGATGCAAATTTAGACTTGCAGTCAGGAGAAACTTCCTAATAGTTAATAATGGAGTGACCTGCCTTAAGAGGTGATGGGTTGATTTTCCTTTTTTAGAGGTTTTTAAGCTGAATGTTCATTTTTCAATATGTTTCATCAGCAATTCCATTCATGTATAGGTTAAATGAAATTATAACTTTCCACAAAGGTTCTTTTTAATGATCATATTTTATGATTTTATGATGATATGTTTATCAGTGATTAATTAAAAAGGCTAAACAGTAACAATCAAGAACATATCATTGGAGTACATCATTGGAGACCTCCTAAAATATTAACTACACATTGAACCATTAATAATAATCAATATTTGTGTAACACTTGAACTTCAAAATGAACTTTAAATATGTTAACTCATTTTTTAACAGATGCATTTTAAGTCTAGCCATGCAAACAATTCGAAATAGATCTGATAGTATTGTTACCTAACTGATATCTTCATCTTCTCCATAAAAATACTATGAGATGATTTAGCAAAAGATATACTAAACTCTAGGTCAATCATCTTCACAATATACTTCTTTTCTACTAATAAAGTAATATTATTTTCAAGTTCTTATAATGTATGAAGCACTGTGCTGGTTTTTAACAAAGAAAAGACAAAAAAAGGAAAGTCTGTCTTAAAGGATTTCACAATCTCCTGGAGGAATATAACAAGCAAATAGCTAAGTAATAGATGGATAAACCTGTGGAACACCAAACAATGGCTTGGATAAGTAGAGATTAGCTAGCATTTACACATCCTGATTTATTTGCTTTAGGAAAGCTCAAAATATAAAAAGTATAAGAAGTGATTTAATGTTGTGATTCTTCAACTCTGTGGGACTTAGGTTGCATATTTGGTGGGCACTATACACTCCTATTACTATAAAGGTTTTACTTCAAAAAAATAAAGGTTTTACTATAAAACTTTTAGTACAGATTTAAGCTTTAATAGATTAAAATCCTGACTCTATTGAAAATGTTTGTCTTTTTCATAGTCCAAACCCAGGTACTCAAAAGGCCCATATACAATAGTAAGGATAAGCTTCAAGAGAGATTGATGTTCATGAGAGAACCCTTATTTGTTACAATCTACATGAAAAGTGATATGGATTAATTAAAAAAAGGCCTTAATGTTAAAAAAAAACAAAACTTTTCTACTAATATGTAAGATCCCTCTAAACCAGGAGTCAGCAACCTTTTTGGCTGTGAGAGCCATAAACGCCTCATTTTTTAAAATGTAATTTTTTGAGAGTTGTACAGTGTTCACAGTGCGCTCTCCTGTAACAGCACCTGAAAAAAAAATTGACTTTATGGCTTCTGCAGAAAGAGCCATACATTGCCAACTCCTGCTCTAAACTATAAATTTTCATGATTCAAATGATCCTCTCAGTCATTTGAATATTCCTTTTTCATTTTCATTCAGTTAAGAACAAGGCCGAAATTCAGTAAGTATACTATGAAGAGTGATACATTTTCTTAGTCCATTTAAAATGGAGAGAACTGTTCATCTTAGCTGGCTGAAATAAACAGCCTTTTAAGGCTTTTAAAACAGTAAAAAAAAGTGATTCTCATTGTCCCTAGTCTGCTAATTGACTAAAAAAAATCCACAGTCTCAGTAATGAGTGACTTGTGATTTTTCCCTTTCATTTGCTGGTGTGGCATCTTCTTGGGCAAATCTGATAATTAAAAAATACACTTCAGGAGGTTCTTTTTATCATATATCTTTTGCTTATAAGTTGCTGCCCCACTGTGGGTAGAGAAGGAAATGCTGAATTTAAATGTCTTTCATCATGGTAGACAATTCTTGACCAGATTTCATATTGAAGTTATCCTGACATACAATATTATATATTATTTCATTGCCTTTTGGGAGAATAACATGAAGGAGTTGAACAATGGACTTAGCAAAGGAAATATTTCTCTTTGGATAATACTATAAAATCTTCCATTGTTAAGGAGATTTATTCTGAGTTTTCTTGACATAGATTTTGTTGCATGAGACATAGTTGTAAAAATGGAGTAGATAGAAAGTAATTTCTGTCATAATCCTTCATATTTATAAAATGCAAAAAAAGAAGAAAAGCATCCCTGCTGAAGCATTTTTTGTTCTGTTTCATTTTTCATTGTGACTCAATTGAATCACAGGCAGCAGATATGCCACTTGAGAAGTGGAGTTTGTGAATGAAATTATATCATTATTGCTGATTTCCTCAGAGACCATTTTGCCCTAAATTAATGGAAAAGGCAATGGTAATTCAACAAGTAAAAATAAGTCCAATTTCTGTTTTACCTTACTTAAACGTGTCAACCTCTTCAACATATAGCTTCCTCAAGAAGTGTTTCCTAAGCATATGAAGTCAATCAGTAGTGAACTGAAAAACATTTATCTAACTTAAATTTAATATATCATCTTGTTTTTAACTTAATTTAATTTTCCACAATTACATGTAACAACACTTTCTAAGATTTAAAAAAGAATTTTGAATCTCAAATTCTCTCCTTTCCTCATTTCCCCACATAACTGCTGAGATGATAAGCAATCTGATATAAATTTTATATGTGCAGTCATGTAAAATGGTTTTCCAAATTAATGAAACTTAAACACAATACAAAGAATTGAAAAAGAAAGTGAGAAAATTTGCTTTGGTCTGGATTCAGGCTCCATCAGTTCTTTCTCTGGAGGCAGATGGTATTTTTTTTTGTCATGTGTACTTTGGGATTGCTTTGAATCATCTTATTGCTGAGAATAGGTAAGTTATTCACAGTTGTTCATCATATTGTATTGGTGTCATGGTATACAGTGTTCTCCTAGTTCTTCTAACTTTATTCTGCTTCAGTTTATGTCTTTACAGGTTTTTATGAGCTCCTTTAAGAATTGCCTGTTTAGAGGGGATTGTGGACTTCCGCTTAAGATGGCGGCAGAGTAAGGAGCCGCTGCTCGATCTCTCCTGACCGAACCACACAGGACCCCTCAAGGGGAAATAAAAACGAGTCCAGAGGAACGAAGGACCCCACAACAGGGCGCAGCATTGAAGGTACGCAGAATCGGGGCATTTCCACACTTTAAAGGGGTGAAACAGTTCACACTAAAACACGAGAGGAAGAAGCCCCTCCCCCACCCCCCACACCTCACAAGCCGGTAAACAGGACTGGGGCAACCAGAAAATCACTGGCAGCCCCTGAGCCCGTACCTGTGCGCTGCAAGACGAGGGACCCCAGGTGGCTGGGACTCTCCCTGAGCGTCCACGTGGGTGAAGGCACCGCCTCCGGCCAGGACAAAGGCCCCTAAAATAACGATCTCCAGCCCAGGCTTGGACCTCAAGTGAGGACCTGGTGCAGACCTGAGCGTGGCTGTGGAAGCAGCCCCAAAGACTGCTGAAGGAGGCTCGGGCAGAGGGGCAGACCAGGAACTACCAGGAGGCCTGACCCTGAGGACAAGGAGACTGGAGCCGCTCCCCCCCCCCCCAAGCTTGCAAGGCCCAGGCAGACCTGGAGTGCAAAGACAAAGCAGAAAAGGGGCGGGGCTAACAATGGCCAGCAATAAGGAAGTCCAGAAGAAAAAGACCATCAAGAGAAATTCTGGAACACTCGACAACTTCTACACAGAGAAAATCCAGACAACAGAGGAGGGAAAACAAAAATCCAAACCTCCCCAAAAAAATGAAAGCTGGTCACAAGTTATGGAAGAGTTTAAAAATGAAATGCTAAGGAAGATGGAAGAAATCTGGCAAGAAAATAACAGTTTAAAAGGCAGAATTTCGCATTTGGAAAGTGAGACAAGACAACTGAAGACCAAAAATGACCAGATTGAAAAGGAAAACCAAAACATTAGAGCCGAAAACCAGTCCTTAAAGGCTAGAATCGAACATTTAGAAACCAATGATCTCTCAAGACAACAAGAACAAATAAAACAAAGTCAAAAGACTGATAAAATAGAAGGAAACATGAAATATCTCAATGAGAGAGTGACAGACCAAGAAAACCGGTCTAGAAGAGATAACTTGAGAATCATTGGTATTCCAGAAAAGGCAGAAATTAATAAAAACATGGACTCCATACTCAAAGAAATTATTCAGCAAAATTGCCCTGAAGTTCTACAACAAGAGGGCAATATAGACATTGAAAGGATCCATAGAACACCCTCTAAACTGGACCCAGAAAAGTCAACACCCAGAAATATAATAGCGAAATTGAAGAGCTTTCGAGTCAAAGAAAAAATCTTACAAGAAGCCAGAAAGAGACAATTCAAAT
>NC_058133.1:341576707-341629619 GCF_016433145.1 Gracilinanus agilis | reverse complement strand
ACATCAGCAAGACAGTGTATGATAAACCCAAAGAGACCAACTTTTGGGACATGAATCCACTATTTGACAAAAACTGCTGGGAAATTTGGAAAACAATATGGGAGAGATTAGGTCTAGATCAACATCTCACACCCTACACCAAGATAAATTCAGAATGGGTGAATGACTTGAATATAAAGAGGAAAACTATAAATAAGTTAAGTGAACACAGAATAGTATACTTGTCAGATCTCTGGGAAAGGAAAGACTTTAAAACCAAGCAAGAGTTAGAGAAAATTACAAAATGTAAATTAAATGTTTTTGATTATATTAAACTAAAAAGCTTTTGTACAAACAAAAACAATGTAGTCAAAATCAGGAGGGAAACAACAAATTGGGAAAAAATCTTTATAACGAAAAACTCCGAAAGGGGTCTAATTACTCAAATATACAAGGAGTTAAATCAATTGTATAAAAAATCAAGCCATTCCCCAATTGATAAATGGGCAAGAGACATGAATAGGCAATTTTCAGGTAAAGAAATCAAAAGTATCAATAAGCACATGAGAAAGTGTTCCAAATCTCTAATAATTAGAGAAATGCAAATCAAAACAACTCTGAGGTATCACCTCACACCTAGCAGATTGGCTAAAATGAAAGAAGGGGAGAGTAATGAATGTTGGAGGGGATGTGGCAAAATTGGGACATTAATGCATTGCTGGTGGAGTTGTGAACTGATCCAGCCATTCTGGCTGGCAATTTGGAATCATGCTCAAAGGGCTATAAAAGAATGCCTGCCCTTTGACCCAGCCATACCATTGTTGGGTTTGTACCCCAAAGAGATCATAGATAAACAGACATGTACAAAAATATTTATAGCTGCGCTTTTTGTGGTGGCAAAAAACTGGAAAAGGAGGGTATGTCCTTCAATTGGGGAATGGCTGAACAAACTGTGGTATATGCGGGTGATGGAATACTATTGTGCTAAAAGGAATAATAAACTGGAGGAGTTCCAGGCGAACTGGAGAGACCTCCGGGATCTGATGCAGAGCGAAAGGAGCAGAGCCAAAAGAACATTGTACACAGAGACTGATATACTGTGGTAAAATTGAATGTAATGGGCTTCTGTACCAGCAGCAATGCAATGACCCAGGACAATTCTGAGGGATTTATGGTAAAGAATGCTACCCACATTCAGAGGAAGGACTGCAGGAGAGGAAACATATAAGAAAAGCAACTGCTTGAACGCATGGGTCGGGGCGGACATGATTGAGGGTGTGGACTCGAAACTACCACACCAATGCAACTACCAACAATTGGGAAATTGGTCTTGATCAAGGACACATGACAAAACCAGTGGAAAAGTGCGTCGGCCATGGGTGGGGGGAGTGCGGGGGGTGAAGGGGAAAATAGGAGCATGAAACATGTAACCATGTTAAAAATGATTATTAATAAATGTTAAAAAAAAAGAATTGCCTGTTTAGATCTTTTGACCATTTATCAGTTTTGGAGTAATATTTGTTATAGATTTGATTCATTTATCTACGTTTAAGAAATGAAGCCTTTATTAAAGAGACTTATAAAAATATTTTTTCACCATTATGATTACTGTCTATCATATTTTCCCTTTTATCTTTTTTCTCCTTTTATTCTGTCCATCCTCAAAGTTGCTTAACTTCTGAAAGAACATCCCTTGATTTGCCTTTTCTATCAACTTTCCCCTTCCCTTTTCCTTCTACTTTCCTATAGTGTAAGATAGATTTATATAACCAATTGTGTACATTTTTCTTTCTTTGAGCTAATTTCAGTGAGTTAGGTTCAAGTGATCTACCTCTCACCTCTTCCATCTTCCCCTCCACTATAAATGGTCTCTTATGCCTCTTTATGTGAGATAACTTATTCCATTCTATTTCTCCCTTACCCCTTCTCCTATTGTATTCCTCTTTGTCACCCCTTAATTTTATTTCTTTAGATATTATCCCATCATATTCAACTCACACCATTGTATACTATTTCTAACTACTCTAATGATAAAGTTCTTAGGAGTTGTAAGAATCATCTTCCCATTTAGGTATGTAAGCAGTTTAAACTTATTGAATATTTTAAAATTTCTCTTTACCTTTTTATATTTCAATTGAGTCTTGTGTTTGAGAGTTATATTTGCCATTCAGCTCTGCTCTTTTCATGAGAAATACTTGAAAGTCCATTATTTCATTGACTACCAATTTTTTTCTCCTGAAGGAATGTGCTTAGTTTTTCTGGGTAAGTGATTTTTGATTGAAGTCCCAGCTCCTTGCCCTCAGGAATATGGCAGTCCAGATGTAGATTAGCTTTAATGTAGAAACTATTAAATCTTGTGTTATTTTGACTATGGGTCCACAATATCTAAATTGTTTCTTTTGGTCTTCTTGCAATAGTTTCTCCATGACCTAGAAATTCTAGAATTTAACTAATATTCCTGGTAGTTATGCTTTTGGGATCTCTCTCAGGAAGTGATTGGTGGATACTTTCCATTTCTATTTTACACCCTGGTTCTAGAATATGATGGCAGTTTTTCTTGATAATTTTATGAAAAATGTCTAAGATGTTTTTTGATCATGGCTTTCAGGTAGTCTAAGAATTCTTAAATCTAAGGATTATCTCATCTGGTTTTATTTTCCAGGTCCATTGTTTTTTCAATGAAATATTTCACAGTTTTGTCCATTTTTTTCATTTTTTTTAAACTTTGATTATTTCTTGATGTCTCATGGACTCATAACTTACCCATTTCTAATTTTGAAGGCATGTTTTCTTCAATGAGTGCTTGTACTTCCTTTTCCATTTGGACAATTCTACTTTTAAGAAATTCTTTTCTTCAGTGAATTTTTGTAATGTTTTTCCCATATGGTCTATTCTCCCTTCTAAGGAGTTCATTTTTAGTGTATTTTTAGTATCTTTTTCCATTTGGCTAATTCAGCTTTTTAAAGAGTTCTTTTCATTAGAATTTTTTGTGCCTCTTTTATCAATTGGCCTATTCTACTTTTAAGTTATTTTCTTTATTTTTATGGCTCCTTTACCAAGCTGTTGACTCTTTTAAAAATGATTTCCTTATGTCACTCATTTCTTTCTCCAATTTTTCTTGTACCTCTTTTATTTAATTTTTAAAATTATTTTTAACATCTCCATTAATTCTTTTTGGGCTTGAAATCAATTCATATTTTTTCTTGGAGGCTTTAGATACAGATGTATTGATTTTGTTGCCTTCTGAATTTGTTTTGATCTTCCCTGACACCAAAATAATTTTTATGTTGTTTCTTTTTGTTAATTTTTCAACCTTTTAATTTTCTTGTAATTAAAAAAATCTTTTAGAAACATATAGATAATTGGGTCAAATTTATAAGAATACAAATCATTTTCCAGTTGATAAATCATCTAAGGCAGTTTTTAGATGAAGAAATTTAGGCTATGTAAAACACATGAAAAATGCTCAAAGTCATTCTCAACAGAGAATTGTGAATTAAAACAAATCTGAGGTACCACCTCATGTCTATCAGATTGGCTAGTATGACAGAAAAGGGAAAAAATGCTGATGGAGATATGGGAAAATTGGAACACTAAAGCATGCCTGTTGAAGGTATGAATGGATCTGTTTATTCTGGAGAACAATTTCAAAATATGTCCAAAGGACTTTAAAACTGTGCATACCTTTTATTCAAGCAATATCACTATAAGGTCTATATCTCAAAGAGATTAAGAAAGGAAACAATACATGTTTGTACAAAAATTTTTATAGCAACTCTTTTTTCCAAATAGTAAAAAATTGGAAACTGAAGGAATGTGTAGCAATTGAGGAATGGCTGTGCAAATTATGATATTATGATTGTAATAGAATACTAAGAAATGATGAGAAAGATGGTTTGAGAAAAACCTGGAAAGACCTACATAAACTGATGAAAAGTGAAGTTAGTAGAACCAGGGGAATATTGTACATCAAAACAGCAATATTATATGATCAACATTTATGAATTGCTTAGCTGTTCTTAACAATGCAGTTATCTAAGAAAATCCTCAAAGGCTCATGATGAAAAACACCATCAGCCTCCAAAGAAAGAACTGATGGAGTTGGAATGAGACAAAAACATACTGTATATTTAACTTTACTTCTCCACTTTTCTTTTCTTTGTTCTAGTTCTCTTTCACAAAGTGACTAATCTGGAAAGATGTTTTATAGTATTATACGTGTTAAAGCTATATCAGATTGATTGCCATCTCAGGGAATGGAGGGAGAAGGGAGGATGAGAATGTGACTAAAACTAAAAAAAAGTTAAAAACTTTCATATAACTTTCATATAACTGAGGAAAAAATAAAATACAATGAACTGTTAGAGTTGACTGTTCCTGAAGTGAAAAGAACACTTTTCCAAGCTTCAGTTTTGTTTTTTTTTGTGTAGCCACCTACAGAACTAGTTCTAGAGATCTATAAGTTTTAAGTTCTTTCAAGGTTGTATGATAAAGGAAAAGTGTGTTTAATACTCTCCCAGCTTGTGTTCTGCTCTGTGAACAACCAAAAGCATTCCTTTTTGCCTTGGAACTGTGATCAGGGTCCTGTGGTCACAAGTGCTGGTGTGTGCTAGTGCTGTTCCTCAACCTGAGACAATGACCTAGGACTGCAACTTGGATCTGTGTATGGGCAATTTGACAAGTCTTTCACAAAGGGCTAGCAAAGGGACCTTGTAATCTCCTCCTGAGAGGCTGTCTGATCTCTCTTATAATGTGTGGTTGAGAACTCCAGAAACCTTTGCTACTGATTTAGATGCCCTCAGGGCCTCTTGCCTTTGTAGGGTCAGTCAGTCTTGGCATGCTGCTTTGACCTCCACTTCTGCCCCAGTGCAATAGATCTTTCATGCCATCCTTCTAAATTATTTTGGACTGAGAAATTATTTAATCCCATCTTTTTGGGCTACATTGCTCCAGAAATCATTTGAGGCATTATATAAGGAGGGTAATTTGGTAGGGATCTTTGTATGTTCTCTATCATATTAATTCTGCAGTCCTAACATTTTTTGGAAACACAGGGCGTGTAGGGGAGTCTCTGAACCCTAATACTAACATTCTTCCTATTATAATATGCTGCCTTCAGACATATTTTCAGATTTTCAAATTGTTCTTTTTTACATACACTGTATTCCATATCATCTACAGTGTTGTTAAATTTCTCCTGAACAAGAAATCCCTCTATTCAAAGGAATTCAAATCCTCTTCTTACCTGCCCTCCAGAATTTTTCTATTCCTTCAAGCTTCAGCTCAGGTTACATGTTCCTTCCCAATGAATATTGGCCTAACCTACCTCAAGTTGCCTTTTATTAATTTGTATATATTCACTTCCTATTCCACATTCATGACACATTCTTTCCCATTTTTATGATATTGCATTATATTCACTCTTCACTAATGTGAAGACATTCTAGATCCCTTATCTGTTAATGCTCTCTTTCCCCAAATTACTATTTTTTTGTACATGTTGTCTATATATATTTAATGTCTGTACTTTTTTCTTACCATGTATAAAATGGAGCATATATAACTAAACAATAATATAAGATGTATAATTTGTTATAAATATATAATAAATCATAAAAATATGCTTATTGAAGAGAAACAAATTCTTACATTAACTATGCCCCAAAATCTACATTTTATTCTTTCTCCTCTCCCTTCTCTACTTACCTCCCCTCAAGAGGGCAGGAAATAATTACATAGGTTTTACATATATTATCATGTAATATATATTTCCCTTTTCATCATGTTATGAAACAAGACACATATTGGTTACATTAGAGAAAAATTAGTGGAGGAAGTAAAATGAAGAATGGTATGTTTCAATCTACATTCAGACTCTACCTATTTGTTCTATGGCAGTGGAATAATTTTTCATGAGTACCTTGGAGTTGTCCCAAATCCTTGCCTTATTGATAATGGTTAAGTCATTCGCAGTTGATCATCATACATTATTGTTGTTACTGTGAACAACATTCTATGGGTTTGGCTGACTTCACTTTCCATGACTTCATATTTCTTTACAGATTTTTTGTGATCTTCTTGTTTGTAATTTCTTATGACATAATAATATTACATTACAATCATATCACAAAAGTTGTTCAGTCATTGCCCAGTTGATAGATATCCCTTCAGTGTCCAGTTCTTTGCCACCACAAAAGGAGCTGTTATAAAGATTCCTTTTCTTTTTTCTTGTTCACATTGGGAAATAAATCTAATAAAAACACTAATAATAATAGTGATATTATGGGGTCAAAAGGTAGTCACAGTTTTATTCCTCCTTGAGAATAATTCCAGATTATTCTCCAAAATATTGCTTCTTTTTCCAGTTTATTCTCTTAAGGTTTGACTAATTTTCCCCTAAATAACTCAATGAAGGTACAATACTTTTGGAAAGTACATTCTCTGCTTCTGAAATCTTGTGGTTCCTTTGTGCAAAAAAACCTTTAAATTTAATGTAGTCAAATCATCTATTTTATATCTTGCAATGTTTTCTATGTCTTGTTTGTACATAAATTCTCTCCTTATCCATAATAAGTCTGACAGATAGACTATTCTGTGCTCCCTAAAGTTGTTCATGGTATCACTTTATTTCAAATCATACTTCATTTTTGATTTTATCTTTATATATGGCATGAGATAATGGTTTCTACCTAGTTACTGCCATATTATTTTCCAGTTTTCAGAGCAGTTTTTGTCAAACAGTGAGTTCTTCCAAAAGCTTCAATTTCTGAATTTGTTAAACACTATGTTGTTATGACCATTTACTGTTGCGTGTTGACTATCTAATCTATTCCACTGAATGTCTATTATATCTTAGTGCCAGATTGTTTTGATGGTGGCCACTTTATAGGCCAGTTTAAAATGCAGTACACCTAAACCATCTCCCTTTACATATTTTTACATTAATTCCCTTGATATTGTTGATCTTTTGTTCTGCCAGATTGTTTATTTTATTTCTTTTTATACTTTCCATCACTTTGTCTTCATCATAGCTGTTAAAAAATCTGGGAATTTCTGGACTATTTAGTAAAAACTGTAGAGTGAATACCACATATAGTTGAATGCCACTTTGGATTTTTCCATTGCAAAATCTCTATAATAATTTGCTATGTGTGGAGGAAATACCACTTATTCTAACAAATAATCACATACATTCTTTTAGTTTGCTTCTAGTTTTTCCATATCATTACAAAATGTTCTCATTTTCCAGGAAACTGAAAAAAACTCTAGTTGTACTTCCAAACCCACTACTAGGCTTGTCAGGAAGTCAAGGTCAGGCAAAACTTAATTAGAGAAATAATTCACAAATCTTGTGGATCGAACTTTTTAAAGAGTTTTAAAAATTATATTTTATTTATTTTTTAAAGATTTCCAATCTTATTTTTAAAATTAACATTCATTATAAGTGAGTTCCATGTTCCAAAAAAAAGCAAGAAAAAAATGAAAAAGTATGCTTCAATCTTCATTCAGAGTACACCAGTTATCCTTCTGTAGGTAGATAGCATTTTTCATCAAGGATCTTTTGTAATTGTCTCAGAATATTTTCTTGGTCAGAGTAGCTCTTTCAGAACTGATTGTTGATATAATAATTGTTGTTACTGCATTCAATAGTATAGAACAATTTTAGAAGAGTGATACTCCCAGCCTAGTGAAACATAAAAAGCCTGTCCACATAGTCGAAATCTGCTGGTTTGAAGGCTTTCTTCATCTTGGCTTTTTTAGTTACTTATTCCACCAGATGTTGTTACCTGTCCTTACTCTATTACTATGAATTATTCTACTTCCCTTGTTAAGACTCTAGTTGACAATGTCTTAAACTAAGCAGAAAGCATTCTGATTTTAGACCAGATCTTGGCTATGAAGAATCAATAGAACAGAACTCCAGGGTTACCTTGGCATCCATCAAAACAGAGTCAGCAACCATTGATCATCAACTTCTTTCTTCAGTTATTCATTGGAAAAAAATTGAGTTAGCTTGTTTGCCACTGAGAGAAGGTTCTCCAGAGGGTAATTCAGGCAATAATTTATTTCTTTAGTTTCTAATAACTGCATACTTATCTCCACAGAGACCCATCTTGGCAATGGTCATTCTTTATTTTTAAAGAGGAATACTGATATCACAGGGTAATTTGGATATAAGTGAAGCAGAGTTGCAAAAAGGCATGAATCTCACTCTCTCTTCCAAAGACATTGAATTCCAATGGCAAGAAAAAAATTAAGATGACTGTCTGTGACCCAGGATTCAGTGGATTACTTTGACATTTTCTATGTCTGACCAAACTCTAAGAACTCCACAGTTCATGCTTCAGCTGTATTCATGGCTGTGGGATCAAATTATTTTCATCCGTCTATTCTTCTGGAAGGAGTCTTCACAGTTACCCTCAACTTCTTTTAGCTTATCTACTGTGATGGTCTTACTGAGACATGGCCTTCATGCATGACACAACTTCTTTGAGCCACAAGGGAGAGTTGGGTGAAATGTGGATGCCAAAAGTGGATGACCAGGCCTGAAAAAGACTTAGCAAGCCCTCACATCAGAGGTACTAGTCCTCCCTGAACATCTTATATACCCGATCTGGGCACAAAAGACAACACATTATTATCTCTTCAGAGGAAGAGTAACAAAAGACTCTGATTGAGCAAAACAGTATTAAAGACAAAGATGATAATGGCAAACCTAATTCTTATAACTTTTTATGCGAATGGTTGAAAAATCCAGTAAAAAAAAAGAGTAACAGATTGGATAAGAAAATTAAACCCCAAGAAACACTTGAAATAGAAAAAAATCAAAGACATATTAAAAATTAGTCATATGAACAAATTTACTATTAGGTAAATATCAAAAAGCAGGAGTTTGATCATGATAGGCAAAATAAAAAATTTGTATCATGAATAGAGATAAGTAAATTACATTGTGCTGAAAGGAATCATAGATGAATCAATATCAATATTGAATTTACAAGCTATAAATGCTTTTGCTTCTTTACTCATAAAATATAAATAAACAAGGTTATAAAAAGACATAGTAAAACTATAAGGGCAGAAGAACTTAATTTCACTCAGTTTTAGACAAATATAACAAAGATAAATAATAGGGAAAATGTGAAATTGAACAAATCTGGAGAAACTAATGCTAAAAGATGTAAAGCATCTTCTAAATAAGAAAATTAAAGAATATTTGGAACTTTAAAAAAGCTGAGCATGTATTAAGTTATGAAGAACAAAAAATTAAAAAAAATCATTAATAGAAAATACATCCTTGACAGACTGGAACATATTAGAAATAATAATCAGTTCAGGAAACACAAATAAAAGATCGAGTTCCAAAAGGAAACCTTATAATGAAATCCTAAATAATGATTTAGTCATATAACAAATTATAAAAGTATTTGAAACACAATGATGATAAGAAAACAACAGAAAAATTGTTGGAATTCATCTGAAACATGCCTCTTGGAGGTGTCAAGAATATAATTGTACTAATAACTAGCATTATATGGTACTTACTATGTGTTACGTAGTTTGCTAAGTGTTTTACAAATATTATGTCCTTTGATCCTCATAAAAACCTTGCACAATTTGTACTATTTTTAGCCTCATTTTTTTTTACAGATTATGAAACTTGGGCAAATAAAGGGTAAGTGACTTTCCCAATGCCACAAAGCTAGTGTCTGAGGTTAAATTTGAACTCAAGTCTTCCTGACTCCAGGCCTTATATTCTATCAACTATACCACCTAGCTGCCCAATAATAAAAATAAAGGGAGAAGATTAATGGACTGAATGTGTATTTTAAAATAGGCAACAAATAAACAATATAAAATCAAACAAGTAGAAGAATTATTAAAAATTAGAAGAGTAGATTAACTGGAAAATAAAGACAATAGAAAGATAAATTAAAATAAAAGTTTTTCCTTGAAGAGATTAAAAAATGATAAACCATTCTGCAACTTGATTAAAAAGAAGAGTTCAGAAAATCGAATCTATAAAACAAAAAATGGTTACGGTTAAGTTGTAGCAAAATTTGAAAAATTAAAAAAAATTAGAATTTTTTATGCTAAGAAAAACTGAGGACACAAAAAGAGAAAGGAATACTTTCAGAACTGTAAAACATGCAAACTAACAGAAGATCAGTGACATCTTAAATGATTCCATCTCAGAAAAAGCAAATAGAACTAATTGCAAAGGAACTACCCAAAGGGGGGGGAGAACAAAAATAATCTGTTTCCACTGAATTCTATCAGAGAGCTATTCTATAATTTAAAAAAATTAGTACGAACATATGGTAATTTTTTTAAATTAAGAAAATTCTTTGCCAGTGTCCTTTTATGAGATAAATGTGATTCCAAAACCTAAACTAAGGAAGGAGAACTCTTAGGAGAACTATGCACTAATATCATTAATGAATATCAATTAAACATTTTATATAAAATCATCTCGAACTATAGCAATTCATCTAGTAAATCATCGTTATGATCAAGTTGTATGTATACAGGGATTAAAAATGTTTTAACATTAGGTAATCAATGTAATTGATAATATGAAGAAGAAATATATTCCAAGCTAAATTTTATCTCAACATATGCAGAAAACACTTTTGACAAAGAATATTAGTAATTCAAGCTGAAAAAAGATAATAAGAAACAATGGAATTCAATAACCCCATATTGGATAAATTGTAAAATATAAATTACTTAGGAAAGAACTCCTTATTTGATTTAAAACATTTATAAGAAATCTGCAAAACCATTTAGCAGATATTAGGCTTAGGCCAATGTTGGACTCCATATTCCATAGTAAACTAAAAAAATAGATATGTGAAATTGATTTTAAAGATCATAACATAAAAATTAGAAGAGAATCAAATTATATACCTTTCACAGCTATACATAGGAAATGTATTTTTTTTAAATGAATAAAGGAAATTACAAAAAATAAAATGAAGAGCCCACATCTCAGGACTCTGTCCACGGGTCCCTCACTGGGGAAAGAGGTATGGCTCTGGGTTTATAGGAGGGTCAATCCCATCCAACAACCACAGAGACCACTCTCTTAGAGGAGGAGCAAAGTTTATTGGGTTGGGGTCTACAATTTATAGGGTGAATGATGTAGGTAAAGGAATTAGGTAATCTTCATATAGAAACAATGATAGGTAATTCACAAGATAAGGATAATGGGTATGAACTACTTTAGTGATTCTAGACAGGAGTTTCTATGATAGATCAATATGCCAATGGGTGACTCCCTACTTAGGCTTCTCATGGAATTCTTGAGCCAGTGGTTTCCTGGCAGTACATTTGATAACTTAGGAAGGAAAATGGATTGGCTTCATGCTAAGGGGAAAGGCTACAGTGTGTAGTTGCTTCTAAAATAATGGCTACCCAGAGGCCTTGCATTCTAGGAATTCACTCTCTCTACTGGGAACTACAATAAAATATATACTGTGTGTTTATATAAAACTGAAAAGCACCTTTGGAAAAAATGCATTTAGAATAATAATAGTATTTAGTTGGGAAAATGCATTTTTTGTACCTAAATTATCATGTAATTGTTTTATTACTATATATATATATATATATATATATATAGAGAGAGAGAGAGAGAGAGAGAGACAGCTTACATATGTGTGTACATATTCATAATGACTTATCCACATATATGTAGATATTATTCCAAAAGTCAGTTCTATTTTAAGCTAATGAAAGTCAATCAATAAATATTTTAAGTGCCTACTATATGCATACTGTGTATGTTGGGGATTCAAAAAGAGGTAAAAATATAATCCATTTCATCTAGGAGCTCACCATGTAATGAAGGAAGAAAACACAAATAGTTATGCTCAGACAAGCCATATATGTGATAAATTTGAGGTAAGTGAGAGAGGGAAAGCACCAGAATTAAGATGAGTTAAGAAAGAGTTCCTATAGAAGATAGAATTACAATTGGCAATTGAAGGAAGCCTGGGAAGCTAGTAAGTAGAGAAAAGGAGAGAAAGTATGATAGACATGCCAGATAAATGCCTGGAACCAAGAGATATAATGTTTCATTCAAGGGAGAGCAAGGAGGTCAATATCACTAGAACCAAGAGTATATGTTAGGGAATAAGGTTTAAAAGACTGGAAGGCAGGAGAGGGCTAGGTTATAAAGGTCTTTGAATGCCAATGAATTTTGCATTTGATCTTGGTAGTAGTAGGGAGCCACTAGACTTTAATATGTAGGGAATGACATGGTTGGGCCTGCATTTTAGGAAAATCACTTGGGTGACTGAATACAAGATGGATTGGAGATCATATGATTGAAGAAGAAAGTGAGTGATATGAAAAGAAGAAATGAGAAGGAGGAGCTCATGGAGAATGGACTCAATTTTTTTTTAAATATGAGGCAGCATTATCAGTCAAAAGAGTCAAAGAGCAAAAATCATGAGACTTTTTAGGAGATATGAAAAGGTTTGAAAGAACACTTTGGTATGGGATAATAAACTGATAAGGGTGATACAATACAATTCTTTAGTAACACCAAGGGTCCTGTTGTGGCTGTGTAACAAATTTGTGGTTAACCTAGTCATAACACATATAATTTTCTCTCCTTTTTTTCAGCAGCATTTGTGTCAGAATGAAGACTGTAATTGGTGGGAATAATCTAGGGCTGAAAAGTTTCACAAGGTATAAACAGGAAATGATAAGAGAATTAGGAATTCAAGAGAGGACTGTGTAGAATTGAATTGGTTCACCAAAGGGGTAAGATGGGAAAAAATGAAGAGTGATTAATGCAGAGGAGATGACCTGAGAGAGAACTGAGGGGTCAAGGGACTAGAGATCTTAGTGCAATTACTTAAGAGAAGGCAGAAGGGGAGGTGGAAAACCAATAGATTATAATTGAATGATGGCATTTTGGAATTATTGAACTTGGAGGTGGTACATCTGTGGTGGATCGCAAGATCAAGAGTATGACCATCTTTGTGTGTGTGACTGAGGTATTATAGAATTCATCATGAGAAGTGAAGAAGTTGAGGAACTAAGTAGTTAGAATGTTTGTGTGAGAGTCAGTAAGTATGGTGAAGTCCCCTAATATGTGGTCAGAAATTGAGGGAAAAGAAAAATTGACAGTTAGGTACCGAACTATTTGAGGAGGGGAAGAGAGGGACCTGGAGGCCAATAGAGAATAGGTAGAAGCATTTTGATTGCATGGTAGATATGAATTGCACGAATCTCAGGTAACTTTTTCTTTTTTGCTTTGGCAATGTCCCAGGATTTCTTTCCCTTTTAGTCCATGTATTTTATGCTTAAGACAAACTTAATTAACCTCCGTCTTCAAATCCCAGCCTACCCTCTATCATCTGGGTGCATTCATCTTGATATTATCAACTCTCATGTTCATAATAAACTCTCTTTGTGGTAGAAACAAGATCCTTCCATTTCCCTGCAACACGGATTTGTTTTTCCTAAAGAGCAATAAACCCACCCCTGGAAAATGATTGGACCCTGTCTTCAAAGCTTCTGGATATCTTTATGGGTATAAAAAATCTTATGGATTTGGTATCTCTTCAACTTGCTATGTGTCTAAAGACAACATAAGTCCTCATAACTATCCCTAATCACTAGACATGTTTTCACATATGCCTATCCTTGCAGTGTGAACACATTTATACATATGCACACACATTCCCACATGCATGCATACACACACACCCTTCATACATATTCATTGAAAGTGATCTCTTCTCAAATTTTCCACTTTCTCTTGCTCTCTTCTCTAATTATTGCATTATGCTTTAATATACTCTTTGTGTATATGATTTATTGCTCCCTTACCTCTCAAACTAATTGAGTTGTAAGTTTCTTTTTTTTTAAACCCTTAACTTCTGTGTATTGGCTCCTAGGTGGAAGAGTGGTAAGGGTGGGCAATGGGGGTCAATTGACTTGCCCAGAGTCACACAGCTGGGGAGTGTCTGAGGCCGGATTTGAACCTAGGACCTCCCATCTCTAGGCCTGACTCTCAATCCACTGAGCTACCCAACTGCCTCTGAGTTGTAAGTTTCTTAAGAATAGGGAATATACCATTTTTCATTTTTGAACCTAGCACTTGGCACAGTAACTTGCATAAAATAGGCACTTGATACTTATTCATTGAATTGATTTGTTATTTATTATTTTGTGGTATTTTGCCAAAGATAAGAATCATTTAAAATTTGTGTACTTAATTTGCTTGTAAGATTTTTTTTTAATGACTAGTTTGGGGTGAGAGGGATATTAGAATTTTAAGAGGTGGAATCTTATTGATTTATCCACGATTATACAGATAGATAAATGTAGAGGTGGTGGAACTAGAACTTAAGTAAACATATTTATTCTCATTTTAGAAAGAGCACTGGGCTTTTTCAAAGATCATAATAATATTTTATTATTAGGAATCTATTATGTACGTTTATTTCTTAAATAATATGATTTTCAAGTTAAATAAGTGACCACATTCAGTATTAGAGAAATATGCCTTCTGGAATAATGCTCAAATTAAGTCCTTTAAAATGATTGATAAATACCGCAAATAAATTATTATTAGATCCTTAGCATCTGATATTATCCTTTTTCTAGTCATCAGGTAATATATAAGTATCATCCTGAAGAAATGATTGAAAGATAGTTTTACTCAGTCAGATCTTAAGGTTACAATTTCAGCATGACTAATATTCAGAAAGCTTCCTTTTTCTGTGTTAATCACTTCTCATTCTCATTCTTAGTAGGTCTTCTCTCTTGCTTTATTATCAAGAAATCTTAAATTCTGATCATTCATCATAATAAAAGTCTATTTGGTGAAAAGCATATTCTTCTCCCTGAATTTTATGTGCCACAAATCACATCTCAGTGGTCTTACAGGTTGTCCTATCCATATAAAGGGCACTATCTCACTCAAACACATACCAATATATGCGTATTCTTACAAAAAATGTCAATGCTTCTTCTAATTTCATATAACATTTTTTTGATATAAGAATTATTATAAATATTACAAAACCCTTATCCATAATTAGGTTAGTTATTGCTCTTATGGATCTCCCTTATCTAAAAAGATTTTTAGAAGTCTAAAAACAGTTAAGTAGACATGGGGGGAAATGGATAATGTATAAGTATGGCACAGAGGACAGTCCAACAAAGACTTTAGTCTGCTGCAAAGACAATTCAGTGCAGGTGTAGTCCTGCTTTATTCCTTTCTTCCTCATTGGATACCCCTTGACCCTGGTTTGTCAACTAAGTCTGGATCACAACTCCCAAAGTCACCTCACTCTTCCACCTCTTTCTGGGGACCTACCTTTCCCTGAAGGGTTTGAGTTATAGAAATACTACAGGGCCAAAGGTACCAAGGAACAGAGAGGAAGTATCTTCCTTCTCTCCTCCTTCTATTGCCAAAATCTTGAATCAAAAGTCCAGCTGTTCTGCCCTATTACAATACAGTTGACAAAAATATGTATTAAATAATTAACATGTATATAAAAATGTAAAGTTTGCACAGTGCTTTACATATTTTATTTGAGGTTTATAATTTTCCTGTGAATATAGTGTTTTTATTATCCCCATTATGCAGATGAGGAAACAGGTTGATTGAGGTTGTTACTTGTTCATGTTATGCAGATAGTATTTGGGCGGATTTCAAATTTGTGTAAGAAGAAATTTAAATAAATAGATTTTAATCACTTCAAAATTCCTCTATAATAGTTTGATAAGTTGCAATTATATGACTTAAATAAGATATAATAGAAATAGGAATAGTATTAGAAGACTCTGCAATGATGAAAGTTCCTATACACTTCCACTTTCCATGCTACACACTCTGCAGATTGTGACCTGAGGAAACCAATCTCCTAGCCCTGCCTTTTCATGACCAAATAACTTAAGAAAGGGAAGGAGAAAGGGCAGGTACCCTGGCCACAACCTTTATTTGTAATCTATTCTTTTTTCATTTTATTTTTAAAAATTTTTTCCATGTTTTCATGATACATTTTCTTTCCCTCTCCTCTTCCCTCCCCCCTTCCAGAGCTGACAAACAAACTTGGTATCTATTTCCATATTATTCATTTTTGCAATAGAGCAATCTTTTGAAACTAAAACTCCAAATCATTTACCCATATAAACAAGTGATAAGCCATATATTTTTCTTCTGTGTTTCTACTCCCACAGTTCTTTCTCTTGATGTGGAGTTCTTTCTCAAAAGTCCTTCAGGATTGTCCTGGGTCATTGTATTGCTACTAGTAGCAAAGTTCATTACATTCGATCATTTTCTCAAGGTATACTTTCTGTGTACAATGTTCTCTTGGTTCTGCTCATTTCACACTGCATCAGTTCATATGGAAAACCTCCAATTCATCATTCCTTACAGCACAATAGTATTCCTTCATCATCATATACCACAATTTGTTCAACCATTCCCTAATCAAGGGGCACCCCCTCATTTACAGGGATCTTTTTGAAATTTATTTCAGAACATCTGTTCAGAATATCTTGATCTGTTTATAACCTCCATTGAGTTGTTGCCCATAGCAATAAAATCTGTAGATCTTTAGACACAGGATCTCATAACAAACTGGATGCATCTGTAGACTTTTGTTTCCTCTTAAAATAAAGCAAGGTTTGTTAAGTTCTTTGCCAGAGTTCTTCTTTTTTAACCGTGAGTATTCCTGACTAATTTCATCACACCATCCACTTTGCCACCCAGCTGCCTTAGAATGTGTATCTGTTTTAGGAAGATTAGTTTAGTGTGCTGCATAGCATTCTTGTGGATTTGCCTATTTTGGGAAAAGGGCTTAGGAAGTTGAATAATTTAACCAAAGTCACAAACTCAAGCAAAAACAAAAATTCACATTCATATGTGACTGTTTAAGTTTAGCAAATATCATTTTCTCCATTTCTTCATATGTGACTGTTTAAGTTTAGCAAATATCATTTTCTCCATTTTACACATAAAAAATTCTAGCATTAGAGAGGTTGTGATTTGCCAATGAACTGGCAATAGTTGATGCAGAATTACATTCCATATCTCCTGTTTTCCTTAGTTCCCCCAACATTTTGTCATGTCCCTATTTTGTCATCTCTTCCACTCTGGTGGCTGTGAAATGTTATCTCAGAATTGCTGTAATTTTCATTTCTCTAATTGGTGATGATTTGGAAGTGGTTTTTCTCTTATGGCAATAGATAACCTGAGTTTGTTTGTTTTTTTACCTTGATAATATTTTCTCTTATCCTTAGGCCATTTATTAATCAGGGGATGACTTTTTTTTATTACTTTCTTACCACCAGACTTTGATATCTATGGGTACTTATTGGAAATGTAGTCAAGAGGAAGCAATTTAAGGGTGAGCATCTTCAGGAAAAAGAACCTAGAGCAATTTAACATTGAAGTGTTTTTCCAGAGAATGCTATGGAGTTTATAAAACAATAACAAAACCAAGATCAAGAGAATTATAGACTCTTTAATACAATTTCCTAGAGCAGATAGAGAACCTATTCAATTGTATTTCTGTGTTAAAATGTATTTATGAAATGCTGCATTTAATAGTGCTAATTTTGACTGTCATTTCAATTTTGTGCAAATGCATGTTGAAAATGTCATTACTAATTTGCATATTTTGTTGCTATTATTCAGCATTTATCTTATTTTTGTACACTTTATTGTATCATATCATATTATAAGACCTCAGAGTTACTTTTATGTTACAGGTATATTGAATATTGTTATCATGAAGCAAATCTGATGTCCAAGTATCAGATAAATTGTTGAAAATTTTTGTGATTTTTTTTAACTAGAAATTCCCAATTGTGTTTTCTGATCTTAAAAGTAGACACAAAAATTAAGAATTCAGCCCTGTGTTCTGCTCAGTAAATTGGAAAATTTATACAGAACCTTTCTGGTTCCCTGAATTTCCTGACTCTCATTTAGAGACAGACCTAAAAGCAATGATAGAATAGATCGCTATGCAAAGGGCCCTATTTATAACAGTTATCTCAGTTATCTTACATTACCACTGCTAACATGTCTACCTGTGCCACAAAAGCTCTGGATCTGGCTGGTTCTTCCTAAACCATAATGTGGAATTTCATTTCCTTAGAATCACAAAGAGGAAGGTTTTTCACTCTGTCATATAGGAATCCAGTCCTCCACAAGCTCTCAAGTATGCTGTTAGTGCTTTCATAACCATTTCTACTCTATCCTAAACTAGCACCTCCAGATTGATGGCAAAGGGGAGATTGATTCCAGAGTAACAAGAGAGAAGACTAACCCCATTGTGGATGCTGATACTCCTCCAAAAGATTGTGCTGGGTGTTGAGCATACAAATAGAAATACAAGATAATCCCTCTTCAAGAAGCTTGTATTCTAAAGGGGACAATATATATTGGAAGTTTAATTTAAAAGTCAGATGGAAAAGTTTCATGATCCTTAGGGTTCAACAGCAAAGCAGAGAGTAATATTTCTTCTTTAATATCATTTCCACTGACAACCATATCACTTTCTGATGCTAAATCACTTGAAAGGAATTTGGGGAGAAGAGTTTTTCTTTCTGAGTCTTCAGTAGCTGCAGCTATTGCATGTTGTTGTTGCAGTCTTTTAAGTTGTGCCTTACTTTTCATGACCTAATTTGGGGTTTTCTTGGTCAAGATACTAGTATAGTTTGCCATTCTCCATCTCATTTTACAGATGAGGAAACTGAAGGAAACAAGATTAAGTGACTTGTCCATGATCACATAACTGTTATCTGTGACTAGATTTGAACTCCAGTCTGATTACAAGCCCAGAACTCTGCACTTTCTCATAACTGACATAGCATACACAGTTGAAGGAGTTGAAAACATATTGCTGAAAGGCTTTATCTCTGCAGGTGTTTCCCAGGGTGATGGCTGGGATCTTTGGGCTAGAAGAAATAATACTCAATTGCTTTTGGGTTCAGGGTTCTAGGATGTCTTGATAAGGATATGAGAGGATATGGAGGTCAACGTAGTTTGCTAGGTTAACTTGCCTAATGCATTTCTCTTCTTCATGTTGAGCTGTTCTTTTAACTAAAAATGACTTGCCCTTTAATTGACAGTTTCTGGAGATGGCTAAATTCTACTCCTCAAGGGTTGCTTCAACAGATGATTGTTTTGAAGCCTGCTCTGGATGCTAGAGAAGGGTATGGGGGAGATGGTACTGTAGTTTCCAGAATTCCTGTGTCTAGTCTGCTTGTTGATTGTTGCTGGTTATATGTTGATTCTGGCAGTGATGAGGGAGATGGGTTACCACTCAACAATGATTTCTTCCCTCAGTAATGTCTGTGGGGGTTGGGCTCGAAGGTGATTTTGGGGGCATTGCTAATCTTAGAACTGTTGGGTTCAAGATCTTGGGCTGCCTCTATCAATGTCTGAGGAGAAATAGTGGTCAAGTATGTGACTGATGGTGTTTTGATTTGTCTGGAACATGGACACTCTTGTTTTCCCCTCAAGGTTCCTTATATAAAGAGGCACCACCTGGGGTAGGGGCAACAGTAAAGTCAGAGCATAAATATAAATAGGTTTCTGACACTCATCTCCCTATTAAGATTTAAACTATTAGATAACATATCTTTTATATTTCATAACTCCAACAGTGCCCAGTTTAGCATTCAGCTCCCAATAGCTATTTGGTCATTCTTTTTATATTTATTGATTATCTGAATGTTTACTTCAGTTCTCAAATGGTGTTCTTAAGGACATGATAGGAAAAGACTCATATGGAGTTTCCCTCTTTTTGTTCTTCTTTAGAAATGAAAGTAATTTAAATTCAGGCCAATGTTTAGTGTTTTTACTCTAAAGAAGTTATTTAATTTTTCAACTTCCTGGGAATCAATATTGCCATGCAGTAGGATAAAATTTTGTAAATGAGTGCAAAAATGGAAACAAATAAAAGATAACCTTGCAGTGCTTAACCCAACTGCTAGCATTCATATATTTTTTAATTTTAAACCCTTAACTTCTGTGTATTGACTTATAGGTGGAAGAGTGGTAAGGGTAGGCAATGGGGGTCAAGTGACTTGCCCAGGGTCACACAGCTGGGAAGTGTCTGAGGCCAGATTTGAACCTAGGACCTCCCGTCTCTAGGCCTGGCTCTCAATCCACTGAGCTACCCAGCTGCCCCTAGCATTCATATTTGAAGAAGGGTGAACTGGAAATTTAGTAGGTCAGTAATACAGAGTTCCTTTTTGTAAAACTTCATTCCCTAAACTTTTCACCAAATCATTTGGAGCATTCTTTTTGTCATACCATTTTGGGTTATGTCCACTGCCTTTTAGCAGACACTTCATTAGCATTACTACACCTTATTGATTTACTTTGTATTTGTCAAATTTCTTTTATTTCATATCATCAGGTAGAGTGTGTAGATCACTGGAAATTGACAGAGAATTGTCACCTATTTTACTTGCTTTGTTTCTTACTATGACACAAACTCATTATTATGGCTTTTCCCAATTGTTCTATCAATACTTAATACTGACTATGTTTTAGCACATTTTGGATGAACAAACATACAAATAACTCAGCCCTAAAGAATGCTGATTTTTCCTTACCAATGGACTCATATGCCCTACATCTCTAAAAATAACTTTAAATTTGAGTAAATAAAGCTGACTGCAAACTTTAGGATTACATTTCTTTTTTTACTCTCTTCTTCTGCTGTTTCCCCAGGGATAGGAACATTAATGACAAGGAAATGAAAAGTTAGTTTAGTCTAATCAGGGATTTTAGACATATACATCTCTTTCTCTTTCTCTCTCTGTCTCTGTCTACCTCTCTTTTTATCTTTTGCTCTCCCTCTCTCTCTCCCCACCATCTTCATACACACACACACATGCACACATATATACACACACGCACAGATACATAATAGTATTGTTGCCAGGGAGTGTAATAGGTAGAGATGAGAAGTGAGAGCATTCTAGGCATGGAGAACGGTCAGAAGAAATGTCTAGTACCAAGGTATGGATTATCTTATTTGAGGATAACAAAGTCATTGTCATGGGAATGAAGAGCATGTTGAGATAGAATTGGGGATGGGGAATGGAAAGCCTAAGAAGACTTGAAAGGTGTGTGTGTGGGAGGGGGGGCAGGATAGGGCATAAAGGGCTTTGAATCCCAGAAAGATTTCAAATAGACAATTTTTTTATTTGGGGAGCCATTAGAAGTTTTTGAATTGGAAAGTGACATATTTGGAACTTTGTTTTATAAAAAAAGATTACTTTAGCAGAGGTAGCAATCTAAATCTCAGACCAAAACTAAAGTAAAAATAGATCTAAGGCAGATAAAGAAGAAAAGTATCTTGCTAAAAGGTAGCAGACTATGAAGTAATATCAATTATAAACATATATATACAGAATGGTAAAGCATCTAAATATTTAAAGGAGTAGTTACTAATTGGGGATCTCAACTTCTTTCTCTCATGATTAGATGAATCTAACCAAAAATAAATAAGGAAGTTAGAGGTGAATAGAATTTTATAAAAGTGAGATATAATAGGCCTCTGAAAAAAACTGAATGGGAATAGAATATACCTTTTTCTTAGCTGTACATGGCACAATCACAAAAAATGATGACATACTATAACATAAAAATCTCACAAATAAAGAAAAGCAGAATATTAAGTGATTTTTTAGATTGTAGAGCAATTATAATTGCATTGAATAAAGGGTTGTGGGAAAACATTAAAAATGATGGGCAACTAAATCTAATTCTAAAGAATAAGTGGGTCAAAGAAAAAAATCATAGAAACAAACAATTTCACTGAAGAAAATTACAACAATTAGGTTATATCCCAAAATTTTTGGGATATAATCAAAAAAGTTCTTAGAAAAAAACTCATAACTCTCAAAACTTACATCAGTAAGCTAGAAAAAGAATAGATCAATGAATTGGGTGTGCATCTAAAAAAGTGAGAAAAAGAACAAATTAAAAACCCCGATTTAAACACCAAAATGGAAATTTTGAAAATCAATGGGGAGATAAATAAAAATGGAAATAAGAAAGCTATTGAAATAATAAATTAACTAAAAGTTGGTCTTATAAAAACAATAAAAGAGGAAATTATTATAATTTGGAGTTTGATTTGAAAAGGAAAGAAGAAAATCAAATTACTTGCATCAAAAATGAGAAGAGTGAAATCACCACTAAAAAAATGTTAAAGCAATTATAAAGAGTTATTTTACCCAATTAATACTAATAAATTTAACAATCTAAGTGAAATAGATGAATATTTACAAAACATATAAACTATCTAGATTAATAGAAAAAGGGAAGAGAATACTTAAATAATCCTATCTGGGAAAAAGAAATTGAAAAAAATCCTATCAATTATCTCCCTCCAGAAAAAGTCCTCAGGACTAGATGGATTTACAAGTGAATTCTACCAAGCAATTAAAGAACAATTATTCTCAATACTATATAAATTATTTAGGAAAATAGACAATGGAATGTTGTTAAATTCCTTTTATGACACAAATATGTTCCTGCTACCTGAACCAGGAAGAGCAAAAACAGAGAAAGTAAAATATAGACCAATCCCTCTAATAAATATTGATGCAAAAATATTAAATGAAGGAGATTATAGTGATGTTTCACAAGGATCATTCAGTATGACCAGGCGGGTTTCATACCCAAAAAGCAAGGATGTTTCACTATTAGGAAAACTATCAGTATAATTGATAATATCAGTAATAAAACCACCAGAACCCTTATGATTATCTCAATAGATCAGAAAAAGCTTTTGACAAAATGCAAAAGCCATTCCTATTAAAAACATTTGAGAACAGAGGAATAATTGGAGCTTTCCTTAAAATTATGAGTAATATCTACTTGTTAGAAAGAATTTTGAGGGTAAGCTAGAAGCCTTCCCAATAAGATTAGGAATGAAGCAAGGAAGTCCATTATCACCACTATTATTCAATATTGTTCTAGAAATATTAACTATAGCAATAAGAAATTAAAAAAGGAGGAATTAGAAAGGCAGTGAAGAAATAAATTCATTCTTTGCAGATAACCCGACATATTTAGAGAATCCTAGAGAATCAAATAAAATTAGTTGAAATAATTAGCAATTCAAACCAAGTTGTTATATATAAAATCAACCCACATAAGTCATTAACATTTCTATATATTGACCAAAAAAATCCAGTAGCCAAAGATAGAAAAAGAAATTTCATTTTTATTAACAGTAGACAATATAAAACATTTAGGAGGCTACCTGCCAAAACAAATCCAGTAATTCTATGAACTTAATTACAAATCAGTTTTCACACAAATAAGTCAGATTTAAACAACCAGAAAAGCATTAATTGCTCATGGGTAGGCTGAGAAAAATATGATAAAATGACAATATTATATAAACCAATCTATTTATCTAGGGCTATACCAATCAAACTGCCCAAAAATTATTTTATAGAGCTAGAAAAATTATGACAAAATTCATCTGGAGGAACAAAAGATTATGAATATCAAGGGAATCAATGGAAAAAAAGTGAAGGAAGGTGGCTTAGGAGTACCAGATCATAAACTATATTACAAAGCAGTAATTATCAAAACAATCTGTAATTGGCTAAGAAATAGAATGGTGGATCAGTGGAATAGATACATAAAAACTATTAATAAACGACCATAGTAATATAGTGTTTGACAATCAAAAGATCTAACTTTTTGTGATAAGAATTTACTGTTTGACAACAATAGGGAAAATTAGAAAATTGTATGATACAGACTGGGAATAGATCAACATCTCACACCATAAACCAAGATAAGCTCAATATGGGTGCAGGAGCTAAATATAAAGGTTAATACTGTAAACAAATTAGAGGATCATAGAATAGTCTACCTGTCAGATCTATCTAGGGATAAGGGAAGAATTTAGGACTAAACAAGAGATAGAGAACATTATAAAATATAAAATGAACAATTTTGATTATGTTAAAAAGGTTTTAAAAATGCAATCAAGATAAGAAGGAAAGCAGAAATCTGGGGAAACAATTTTTGCAGCAAATATCTCTGATAAAGGTCTAATTTCTCATAGATTTAGATATAGCTATAGATATAGAAAACTAAGTCAAATTTGTAAAAATAAAAGTCATTCTCCAATTGAGAAATGGTCAAAGGATATGAACAGACAGATTTCCTATGAAAAAATCCAAGTTATCCATAGTCATTTGAAAAATGCTCCCAATCTCTCTTGATTAGAGAAATGCAAATTAAAATAATGCTGAGATGACAGTAATAGGAAAGCCTATAAGGGAGAATGTTAATTTTTTTTTGGGCGGGGGGGGGGTGAAAGAACAAATTAGAGTTAAGTTTTGGACATGTTCAGCTTAAGACACCTATAGAATGATCAGTTCAAAATGTTTAGTATAGAGTTGGAGATATGAGCCTGGAGATCAACAAGTGGGTTAGACCTAGACAGGTAGATTTGCAAATCATTGACTTAAAGATAATTGTCTCTTTCTCTATCTCTGTCTCAATCTCTGCCTCTTTCTGACTTCCTTTCACTATTTATCTCTTTATTTATGCATCTGTTAAATTATTTCTCTGTCTCTTTCTCTTTCTTATGCCTGTACTATTGCAATAGCATGCTGGTGGTCAGTCTGCTAATAGTCTCTCCCTGCTCCAACCACCCTTCATTCAGACAAAGCAATTTTTTTTCTAAAGCAGAGTTCCAATTATGTCACCCTACTACTCAATAAACTCCAGTAGCTCCCCAAATGCAAAATTGTCTATCTGAAATCCTTTTCTGGGCATTCAAAATCCTTCATAATCTATCCTTCTCCCACCACACAAGCACACACCCACACCTATACCCCTCCACCCACACACCCCCCCACAGGATTCTTATTTGCATTCCTCCTTTCCTACCCTCATCCCAATATGCTCTTTATTCCTTTGACAGATTTTCTGTCTCAATCTTTATCTCTCACGTGCTCATATATATACAGAAACATGCCCATGGACAAGATGTACAAGCATGTTCACACACATATACACACAGAACCAGTAATTCAAAAAGCATTTTGAATTTTAAAAAATTGACTACCTACATAATGCAAACTATTATAATTTTCTTGGCACCACCTCTGAATTCTACCTGCTTATTCAAATAGAAGGTTTTTTTTTTCTTTTGCATTATCTTCTTGGAAGAACATTTCCACTGTAGTCAGCAATAATGAGCATTGAAGAAAAATTCTGTATTAGGAAAAGTATGCACCTAAGATTTTAGCTTTTTTAAAAAAAGCAAAAACCTCATTAAATCAGATTTGATTAATTAGGAATTTATGATAATTTATACATGGTGTCCTATGCTGATACCTCATCATAGCATTGGAATAATGGCTTCTCAAAGAGGAACACAGGTGTTAAAAGGTCTCTTTGAAATGAAAAGGAGTATATGATGATAATATTTAGAACTGGGAGAAGACCTGAGAGACCATCTTTTCTAATCCTTTTCTTTTATAAATGAGAAAACTGAGAACCAAGGCAGCGAAGTGTATTTTTCAAGGTCACACAGGGACTAAATAGGAAAGAGGAGATTTAAACTCAGGGTCTTGGGTTCCAAATCCAGTATTCTTTCTAGTAAGGGTAAAGATCCTCTTAAAGACTGTGCTCTAAGGACCAGTTTGCCTAATTGTGAAGAATCTAATGAAGAAATTCTTGACCTTCAGACAGTAGATGTTTGGCTACAATATTTAATTCTTATGCTTTGTGTCACTTTTTCCCAATTTACTGAGGTTGCTTTTTGAGCCTCCTTAACAGGGTGTGCTCTGCTATCTTTCAGAGTCAGGAAGGCTATATTTCTCTCTTAGGGCTCTTGGAGTACCTTCTGGGAAATTTTTTTGTGTATCTCTTCTCTAATGTTTAGATGCCTTTGGTTTTGTTCTTTCCTCCCTCCTCAATCTTATGTATCAATAAGTGGCTCCATTTCTAGTGGTTCCCAAACTTTTTTGGTTTTCTGCCCCCTTTCCAGAAAATATATTACTTAGCCCCCTGGAAATTAATTTTTTTAAATTTTAATAGCAATTAATAGGAAGGATAAATGCACCTGTGGCCATCACCACCTCCCTGGATTGCTGCAGCACCCACCAGGGGGTGGTAGCACCTTTTTGGGAATCACTGATTTAGACTATAAAAATATTGTCTAATACTTAATATCAATGACATTTTACTAAGACATGTTTATTTCAAATACATAATCAACAACATAAGCACAAATATTTCTCCCCAGTACCTCAGGGCACACTCTTTCCTATATCATCTTAGTTTCTGGAAAGAGTTGGCTTAGTTTTAGCATGCTTTCTATGTAACATTGGATCCGCCAAGGTCACATTCAAATACAGCATGACTGTTCTATGAATCTTTGTCTCAGCTATCACTGGGCTGGGTTCCAAAGGTCACTCCTAAAGATCACTCTGGACATAGATTGTGGGCTATCTATCTGTAACCACCCCTAACCACTCCCCACCCAAGATACTAAGCTGCTGGGATACTGGGATCCTTGTTTTCTTGATCTTTTGAAACTCACAAAGTTGCAGTTTGTTAGTCCCTTTACTTGGAATGGAAATGAATAAATTCAGAGGCCAAGGACAGAGGCCAGCTTCATGAAGCCATATTAGTCTCAGTAGGTAGGGCCAAAGGCCTCTGCTTTTATTTCACTGTATCATACTAGACGCTATTAGTGAAGGAATAAAACCAAGAGTAAAGTGGGCAAGAGACTGAATTTAAAAATGGCTTTTTGGAGCTGCTTCAAATTTTGGCCATGCAGTCTCTTGAAAAGGTTTCCCTTTGTCATATGGTTAGCAAGATAGAAGATAATTCCTGAATGTTTACAAATATTCAAATCTCTTCAATGCCGAGCATGCCATTATGGCTTTACCAGAAGCAGGCTCTTTAGCTTCCTCCACTTGGTGAGTGTGTAAATAAAATTAGCTCTAGTCCATTCTATAGTCAAAACTCTACCTACCTGAGATGAGGTCACTCCCACCTCCCTTAGTGGGGAGGGGAGATGAGTTACCAACACGTGACAATAAGTAACAAATCAAGAACAAGGGACTGCCCTTTGGGTAGTCCAAATCAATGTAGAAACTGCCATTTGTCCATTTGAATTAGAGGTGGACCCACGGGAAGTGATGAAAGACACTATCTCTTTAATTATGTTGGTTACTTCCTGTGGAGGCAGTTCTCACCTTGAACTTGGTGCTGATGGATCTTGGAGGAGACCTCAGGCAGCTTCTACTCTGAATGGTCATGTGGGTAAGTTAGGCTGACTTCCTTGGCCTACCAAAATCTGCCTTAAGTAGGCTCTATCCTATCTGGTTGCTAGGCCTTGAGGCTTGCAGCTTCATTTATTTAGCCTTTTAACCTTCTCTCTCTTCCAGGCCTCTGCAGGCCTAGACTAGCCTCTCCTTTTTTCTTTATTCCTATACCTTTACCTTCCTGATTGTAAAATAAAGTGCCTTAACCTGATGCTGACTTAGGTCTGATTTAATCACAGAATCAACATGAATTGTTGATTCCTGGTGGCCACACTTTAAATGCGTATCTATAAAATACCAAAATTTTCCCTCTTACAGGAGATATCAGAGGTACTCTGACTGTACCAGTACTTGTCATACATAGAAAAGCAGATTGATTAATAATGCTAAAAGCACAAAGCCTTTATTTGGCTTGCTTTAATTAGCACAAGAAAAGCTTGAGGATTAGTTAGAGACATCAAAGGATATGAGGAACTTGAGGGCCATGGGAAGATGGGGAAAATGATATATCTAGTTCACAGTCCCTAAAGAAATAGTTACAGCCAGATATCTGTATTTTCATATGCTATAACTATATGAAAATATTCATAAATATAATTACTTAGCCAATAGAGGGGTGACAGGACTCAGGTGATTTGAGCTTTAAGTGATGTTAAAAAAAACAAGGCATCAATGTACTTGTAAGTAGCTTCCTCTGGACCCAGTACCCCTGTATTTATTTCACATAACCCCTTCATACAGTTTAGTACAAGGTCAGATAGGTAGTTTCATACTATTCTATGATGTGGAAAATGGCCAGGTGTTTTATCTGAAGAGGTAGAAATGAACTCTTGGATTCATCTGGTTGATTGATTCCTTCTGAGATTATATTTAAAGAGATATCAATAAGCTAGGTCAAATGACACATGGGAGTTTCTAGCCAGAAATAGAAAGTTCCAGAAAAGGGTCACAATGGGGTTACCAGAGGAGGAGAAAATATAATTTGTTGGAGCTAAGACTTATTCAACCATTCAGTAAAACAATCTAGAACCATGCTAAAAAAGTGATTAAAATATCTATTTTATTTGTCCCAGACATCATAGATGTATACTCTTAGAAACTAAAGATAAGGGGAAAAAAAAGGTCTCATACACAGCAAAATAGTCTTTGCACTACTTTATGTGGTAGGAAACTGGAAATAAATTAGATGCCTATGAGTTAGGAAACTGATAAACAAATTAAGAAATGTAATAGACTATTACTAAGCTATAATGAACAATGAATATGAAGAAGTCAGAAAGCATGGGAAGATTGGTATGTACTGATACATGTGAATTATGCAGACTGGGTATAATTAGACATAAAATTGCAATAACTTAACATGAAATATAGCATAGCATATAACTATAGTGACCAAACTTGATCCAAAAGAGGAGTAGAAAAAATATTCCTTCTATCCCTATTTGCAGGTTCAGGGGATTATGAAGGAAGAAGGACATACCATATTTGGATTATATATTGCTTTTGACAAATTATCCTTTAAAATGTTTCTTTCTTATTGTATTTTTATTAGAAATTATTTTCTGGCTAAGAAATGAAGAGGAATACATTTGGAAATGAAGATGGTATAGGAAAATCTATAAAACTAAAAAGAAAGTTTTTTTTTAATTAACTCAGATTCTGTTGGTGCTGGAAAAATATCCCTTTTATAACTTGTTCTCATATTTTATTAGGAATAAATTTCATGCTTACCAATTTTAAAATATCCCCCTTTTTCTTCTTGACTATTCAAATAGTCCTTTAGATTACTTTCACTCTAATGGCTTCATATGGTTTCAGTCTTCCTTGTGGTAAATTTTACAACTTCTTGACAGTCTTTTGAATGTATTCTCAAATTCCTGACCTTGATTTAATTGCTTGTATGTGTCCATTTTAAATTAGAATTGGTTAATGGGTCAGATGAATATCTTTTTAGATAACAGTTTTGTCCTATTCATTGAAATCAGTTGTGAGTGGATCACTAAATTTTATTCCTGAGAGTTTCCTATCCCTCTTGAATGAACTTCCTTTTGGTTCACAGTATCTTATATATCCTCTTTCAGAATGCTTTGAAATTCATTCTTCTAGAGTCCAAGTTATATTCTTGCCCCTTTACCTGTCATAAATTCTAAAATCTCCATTGTCACTGTTTTTTAAAGGGTGTTTTTAAAGGTTTTCTTTACCAAATTTAATGGCCAAATAAGGTACTGCATTGTAATATCCTATCCCTTCCTCCTCCTACTCAAAGATGAAATTTTCAGTAAGGCAAATCAAGAAGTAATCAAATTTTATTATTTTTAGCTCTTTCATACAATCATATGAAAGGATCTCAACATTAATTTAGTCCAACCTATTTCTGAAAAACAATAGTCTTTGCAATGTATCTGTTAAGTTATTATCTATCTTCTACTTAAAGACCACTATTTCCTAAATCAGTCTATTTCAATTTACAAAAGGTATAATATTCAGTTTTTTTCCTGATCTCAACTTTAATTCTTCATCTTTCCAACACCTATCTAATAATGTTCTTGGTTTTGTCTTCCTGTCCCCAAAATATTCCAGAGTTAGAGTAGAAAAAGAAAAGGAAAATAATAATAATAATATGATAAACATTTTGACCGCATTACAAGAAAATGGAATAAGAATAAACAATCAAAAAATCCTGAAAGAGAATTAGAAGAGAAACTATGACTTTTTTGAGATGGACATATTATATCTAAATGTGAACAGGTGTAGAGTAAGTTAAATTAATGTTATTGTTTAATAGTTTTCATAATGAGTCATTAAATAAAATTAATCAACTTCAGGTTTTCACAAAAAGAAAATCTGAGTAGACCAATTGAAGTCATTACCCGGTGATTATTGGATAGGATTGATTTTTCGAAATGTCAGATGGCTAGAGTACAAATTATTACTTTAAGCTAGATGGATGTTTAAAAGTCAAGACTGTCAAAGCTGTTATATTTTAATGTCAACTTTAATAACATCCTTTAGCTTTTATTAGTAAAGGATGGTAAGGAGATTTATAATTTTTTTGGTATTGTTTCCCCAAAAGGGACAGAGCTTCCATTTTAAATAAATAATGTCCATTCAACAACAACAACTACTCAGAAATATTCCTGGAGCGCTTCACTTCCCTTTGTGCATATACTGGCTGCAAACTTCCATCAGTTTGTAATCAAAGGGTTATAGGTTTTGTCTGTCTGTGTCTATTTATGCCAAACCTAATCTGTGAACTGAACCAGAGCTAGATACATGGGCAGATCTGCAGTTAGGCCTATCTTGGTTGTGAAACCAATTTGCTTTGCTGGAACAGTCTATTTAGCTGCAGCTGAGATGGGCAATGGGAAGCAATTATCTTGGGTATTGCTTCTCATTTCAAAACCTCAACCTATTTTGGCTACTGGATGAGCCCAATATAAGTGTTAATTTGTATCCTCTGCAGGGGATGAGAAATAGAAGGAAGGACTTGATTCCCAGGCTATGAATTCAAACTCATATTTTACAGAATGCAAATTTTCAGAGCTAGAAGAAATCTCAGACGTCAATTGATACCTGAATAGGGAACTATACTCATAACATCCCAGAGAAATGATCATTCATGGTCTCTTTGATGATTTCCAGCAATGGGGAAGTTGTCTCCTTTTAGCAATTCATATTTAAATGTCCTTGGATTTTAAAATTCATTGGTATATTTTTAAGGTCACATATATGTAGCACATATTTGCAGAATTAAGTTGGAAAAGTTAGCTTATTTTTATTCAAGTTAAATCAACAAGCATTGAATAGTTTGTTTTGTTTTGTTTTGGTGGTAGGCAGTATACTAGAGTCCCTGCCCTCAAGGAACAGTCTTTCAAATGAGGGAAGAAAACACATAAAAAAAGTTGAAAGGGTTGGGGAAGGGAGTACCCTTGTGGTGTCCTGAAGAAAAAGCCTGGGAAGTCAGGAGTAGAACCCAGAGGAGGAAAAGCAGATATGTTTGGCCTCAGATTTTCTTTAAAATCAAGGCTCTATAAGGAAGCAGACATTCAGAAGAATGGCGTGGGGCAGGGGCAGAGTACACTTCCACTGTCAAAAGTCTGGAGGCAAATGTACTTCCAGGGTGAGGAGATTTCTACAAAATGAGAGAGAAAGTAAGGAGAGTCAGGAGTATAACCTAGAGCAGAATAAATAAACTTTACACAATTGATGAAATTACAGGACTAGAGAATGAATTAATTATACAAGATGTGTATGGCATTTCAAAAACTTTCACTTGACTTGGTACATATAGATCTGACATGGTACAGAATGCTATAATGGTTAAGCACAATTTCTGGAGCCTCCAATCCATTATCTCCTATCACCTTGTTTTATAGTTTTGTTTTGTTTTGTTTTTTAAAAATCCTTACCTGCCATCTTGGAATCAATACTGTATATTGGCAAGGCAGAAGAGTGGTAAGGGCTAGGTAATGGGGGGGTGGGGTTAAGTGCTCAGGGTCACATAGCTAGGAAGTGTCTGAGATCAGATTTGAACCTAAGACCTCCTGTCTCTAGGCCTGGCTCTCAATCTGCTGAGCTGCCCAGCTGCCCCCTGTTTTATAATTTTTAAATATATAATTACAGGCATACTTACTGTCTCTCTTTATAGTGTGCAAGCTCTTTGATAGCAATATTATGCATTGTAATTGATTATATTTCTATCTTATCCTCCTACTAGATGGTGAGCTTGAAGTACTATCTACTACTGCTTGCTTTCCTATCATGGAAAACTGAATTAATACTGACTATAAGTGAAATTTTCTATATGAACAATAAATCTGATCAGATACCTATTTGCTAGGTATTCAACTTGGTATTAAAGAGTTGAAAAATTTATTTCGGTTTTTTTTCCCATCCACTTAGCATTATGTATAGCATATAGTAGATGCTTAATAAATGATTATTGACTGACATTTTGAAAAATTCTATTTCCCTAGTTATCAAGTATTTATTTTTTATCCTCCCTTCTTCTCTACACCTGAAAAAAAATGAGAGACAGAGAGAGAAATGGACAACTTCTTTATTAAAGTCAGTGAAAACATACTCTCATATAGGTTATGGCCAAAAATGAATCTTTTATTTTGCATATTAATCTACTACTATCTCTGCCATTAAGTAATGCTGCCTTTATTATTATTATTATTAGTCTTATGGATCAGGGTTGGTCTTTTAGATGACCAGAATTCTTAAGTTTTTCAAAACTGTTTTTAAAATTTTGATGTATAAATTGTCCTTCTGGGTATATTTCCTTCTTCATTAGTTCATATAAGTAATTAAATTGCTCTTTGAGATCATCTCCCTCCCCTATTTCTAACAATATAATAGTATTCCATTATTTTTATATGCCACAATTTGTTCATCTATTCCCCAATTGAAGGGTATCCCCTTAATTACCACTATTTATATATTTCCACCACTAAAAATGCTGCTATAAATATTTTTGTACATATGAGACCTTTCATCTTTTTTCTAAAATCTTTTTTGTATATAACCATAGCAGCATTATGGCTGGTCAGTACATTTTAAAAAATATTTTATTTTTTTAGAAAAATTTTCCATGGTTACATGATTCTTGTTTCACAGTGCAGCTCATCTGCTAATGATGAGTAATCAAAGATTATTTCTTAAGTCTCTCAACAAGAAAAGAGCATCAAGAATCAATTTCCCTTATAACATTGATCAAACCCTTCTCTTGTCTTATTCTGCATAACTATATCCAGATTATTTTTGTAAATAATCAATTCTTTATTTAATAAAATTGAGAAGTAGACATGAATTCTTTAGAAGGAAAAAGAGAGAGAGAGAGAAAGAGAGAGAGAGATTATATCTATAATTTCATTGATATGGGAATTACTTTTCCAGTGCAGGAAGACATACATGATTCTAGCAGTTGTACATTGATGGTGGTTTTTTTTTTCCTCTAGTTTCAGATCTATCCTCCTTTAAAACATGTCTGCTAATGATCTTGTCTTTGGACTTCTTAACCGGAGATTATGAGTACACATTGGCACTTGGTATAGTATCCTTGATATAATAACCTTTACTTTGTATAATATTCTCTATTGACCATCTCTGAATTATGGCTTCCTTTGGCTTCAAAAATCAAATCTAAACTGTGCATTAACTATTGAGTTAACTGATCTACCCCTGGCATTACCCAGAAGACAAATGGTTAAAATAAAAAATCAGCCATACCATGCCTTGGCTTTTATTTAAATTCAATTGGGCATATATAATTAGGAGGCCATATATACAAGGCTCTGTATTAGGTGATAGAGGTAGAAATGGAATTTAAATATAGAGACATCTAAAGTAGGGGAAATGGCCAAAATATAGGGCAAATTTTTTTTTTAGATAGCTGTTTTGGGATCTGACTCACAGTGTTTACAAGGAAGAAAGTGATTTTCACCTGTATAGGAACCAGATTAGTATTTTGGTTAAATACTCAGACCATTTTCTTAACTTTATGAAGGCTAGAATTATATTTATATATAATTTCTCAAAGGTTTGTAGTTTAAGCGAATTATGCTTTCACAATAAAAGCCACTTGCCCTTGGTTTTCTCAAGGGAAGAGTAACATTTGACTTACTCTTGGCTATCAAAAGACAACCAAAGACCAAAACTCTTTATTAAAGTAATTAGTGAATGAAAATTGAGAAAGTATAAAAGTCAACAATGAAATAAATAAGAAAAAAACAGGATCTTCATCCTCAGAATGAGATAAAATCTTAGTTTAATGAAGGGGTGAAGGCTTTACCAGAAAAGTGTGCTTTTAACAATGGCTGGGATTTTAGGTTCAGGAAATAAAGAACTTGTGGGGAGTTAACTTTTCACTTACTCTCCCTCTTCCTCTCCCCCCGCCCCCGCCCCTTAGTTGCCTTCTACCAATTAAAGTATTCAGTATCAGAGACTCAAAAGTCCCTTTTTCATTTGGCAGTTATATTATCATCATACCTAGTATTTACATAGCATTTTAAGTTTAAAATGCATTCTAGGAATAGTATCTTATTAATATTCAAAATCCTGGGAGCTAGATATTATAATTGTTTCCATTTTGCAGAAGAAGAAACTGAGGCAGGAAGAAAATAAGTGACTTACCCAGGATCATACAGTTATTAAATATCTAAGGCTGAATTTGAACTCAGGTCTACCCAATTCCAGGACCAGTGTCCTATCCAGTGTGCCAGCTATTTGGCTCTGTTTATATAGCATGTTTATGTAGTGGTCAGAGAACTGTCAAACACACCAGCATGAGAACAAATTGGCATTACACAAATATAACAAATGACATCATATCCTGTCCTCAAATGGTTTATGGTGTAACAAGAAAGAACATGACATGTTCACAAAACAAGTAGGAAAATTATTAAGTACTCAAGAGAAATCAAACAGATTGATCTTATAGATTCAAGGAAGGATGGATTACTTCTAGATGGGAAAACCAAGAAATTATTTAAAGAGGGGTTCTTGAAAGGGCCAGGCCTTAAAGGATATGATATTATTTTTCAGAGAGCATTAGATAGTGGAGATGAGATTTTATTTTCAGGGAAATATGAAATAAAAAATCCAGCTCAAGATCATGGAAGTAAAGAAAAAGAAATAATTTCTATTAATAGGAGGAGATGGAAAGGGCATAAGAGAAAGAGATTGAGAACATGAATATGTTTGCTAAGAATAAAGTTTGGGGTGGGGTTCAGAAGGCTCAGTGGATGGTATAGCTACAATAAAATATGCCTTGAGAAAAGGTAAGAATGAAATCGTTTGAAATGAGAATATAGGGAATGATGTCAGGCAAAGATTCTCATGTAGAGCAATGGTGATTTAGAATGCAATAATTATTTGTACGAGAATCTTTAGATTGGCTCTTTTTGTGGTAGAAAACAAATTGGAAACTAAAGGAATGTCCATCAATTGGAAATGGCTGAGCAAGTTGTGGTACATGTTTGTAATGCAGTACTATTGCACCATAAGGAATGATAGACATGATAATCACAAAAAAAACAAAACAAAAATGGAAACACTTATATGAAGTACTGAAAAATGAAATGTGCAGAATAAGGGTAATATTTTACACAATAATAACAATTAAGTATGATGATCAATTGTGAATGACAGCTATTACCCACAATGCAAGGATCCAGGACAATTCCAAGTGTCTCGATGAAAATGGCTATCCCCAGTTATAGAAGAAACTGACAGAATCTGAAAGCAGGTTGAAATATACCATTCTTCACTTTATTTCCTCTATGAATTTTTCTCTAGTGCAAGTGCTACATATTATGTGTCTTCTTTCACAACATGAACATGGAAATATGAATTACATGATAACACATGTACAAACTATGTCATAATACTTGCTATTTTGGGGAGAGTGTAGGAGTAGGGGAAAGAGAGAAGATGAATTGAAAAATGTCAGAAAATGATAATTAAAAATTATATATACATGTAATCTGGAATAGAAGAGGAAATTGAAAGTTAAGCTATAGAGCTACAGAGACTTGTTAACAGACAGCACATGGTAGATGAGAGCATAAAAAGTAAACTATATACAGGTCTTTTATTGTCTAAATGGAAATATCCCCCATTTCACCATCTTCTGAACTTATTCTCAATTTAAAATTTTTCTTCTTTATTATGAACTCGACAAACATGAACAAACAGATAATAGGTATAGATACAGGGCTTGATGGGACTTCAGATGACATCTAATGCAACTTCTTCATTTTACAGATAAAGAACCTCAGGCCTAGGAAAGTTCAGTGATTTGTCTGAGATCACACAGGTATTAGTAAGCTATAGATTCAGAATTTGAATACAGATCTTCTGAATCCAAATGCTGTACTCTTCACTGAAAAGAAAAAGGAGATTGTATATGGAAATGTCAACTATGATGTAATTCATTTCCTTTAAGAATATGGTAACTTTCACATAATAGAAAAAATAAAAAACTCTGCCTCGCTTATTTTTGTCCACTTTGGAATTCTGTACTACTCTCTTATCGGTATTTTTAGAGCTCCATTGACAGTCTTTTCTTTCTTTTTGTTAGTATCATTATCTCTACCTTTCTCCATTTCCTTCCAAAAAAGAAGTCCTCCTTCATAACAAATAAATATAATCAAGGAAAACAAATTTCTATATTGGCTGTGCTGGTCTCATTTAGCACTTTTAGACGTATCACTTCTCTGTTAATAGATGAGAAGCATAATTCATAATTTATCTTCTGAAATCATGATTAGTCATAGTATTACTCATAGAATCTAGGGGAAAGTGGGTTCAAACTCAAATTACATGGGTAGCAGTGGAATATTCACAGCGTCAGGTTGAAAAGAAGTCTTTTTTCATTCTTTTTTGGATTCCTCATAAATTTCCCTGGAAGTCTAGCTAGCCCCAATACTGAGGATTTTTCTTTAAAAAAACCTTTACCTTCTCTCTTAGAATTAATACTGAATATTAGTTTCAAGGCAGAAGAGTGGTGAGGGCTAGGCAATGGGTCTAAAGTGACTTGCCCAGGGTCAAACATTTGGGAAGTGTCTGAGGCCACATTTGAATCTAGGACCTCCCATCTCTAGGCCTGGCTCTCAATACACTGAGCCACTCAGTTGCCACCTTTAATACTCAGGACTTTGGTAGAATCCTAAAACTTATTTTTTTTTCAACACTGAAAAAAATCACACTCTCTGAAGCTGTCTTAACTTGTTTGGACTCTCTCAGTTCCCAGATAGGTGAATAATTCGATACAGATCATAGTTGTTTTGCATTTCTCACAGTGCCACAAATAGAAATGAGCACTTTGTAAACTTTCACTCATACTGCTCAATCAATTAGTTGTGAAAGAATACTTTTTTGGAAGAAAATGTTTTGAATAATTATTTATTTGGTGATGGCAGAAAAAAGTGTAAAAAATTCACTAAAGATTGAATATTTTATTTTTTAAAACTGAGTGTTAATTGTTGACATCAAAGAAATGTGCCCATATTTAGATGAAAAATAAGAAATGAAAATCTAATATTTTATATGAAAAATGTTATGAGATAGATGATATAAATATCTTGAGAGTATAGCTTTTCAAAGGTAGTGACTAAATCTTTACTTTGAAATAATATCACTTAGGAAGCTCCTTTAAGTCTTTTGAAAGCAATTATGTCATATTTTGGTTGACTGTCATGAGCAATGTGAGTCTAATCCCACAATTAGACTAATTAAATCCCACAATTATGAGCTAATAGTTGCTAATAGTATCACTCATCAAATTCTAAAGGATCTTGATGAGCAAATGAATCAAAAGGAAAAATAACTAGAATCCCTTTAAATTTAAAAGTAAATAGAATCTGGGAATTAATGATTGTGGGATGCTCTTTTAAATGGCCCATCAAATGATGGAGTAACAAAGGATTCCAAAGATATCTTCTTTAAAAAAAAGAATAAAATTAACTTGAAGCTCAGCTTAATCAAAATCAGTTACTTAATTATAGCTGATTGATTGATTGTCAGGAAACATGCATCCTAATTTTGGCTTTAATACCAGGTATAACAACCAAATTCTCTTTGTCTCCAGTTTGTCATCTATAAAACATAGTTACTTTTACTCATTTTTGAAACCCCTTCATGAGAATAGTTTAATCAGGGTTTTATAATCCCCCAAACTAATCTACCTCTTTCCCTATTGTTTGAGAGAGAAAAAATTGATAGCACACTTTGTCATGATTCTTGAGGATAGGAGCCCCAGGGAAATAATAATAATTAGTAGCAGTAGTAGGGATAACAAGAGCAGGAGCAGCTAGAATTTCTATTGTGCTTTAAGGATTACAAAAATTACAGAGTAATTTTTCAAATATTATCTCACTCGATATTCATAATGACACTTCAAGGTAAGTATTATTATTATCCCTATTTTACAGTTAAGGCAACCACAGCAGATAAGGAAGTTAAATGACTTGTCCAAGGTCATGCAGCTATCAAGTATCTAAGGCTGAATTTGAGCTCTGGTTCTCCTGATTTCAGGTTCAGCATTCTATGCACTTTGTCATCAGTTTTTCTCTTGATTTCTGTGATTCTTAATGACTTGTTGCCTAAAGAAAAAAAAAAGCTTTTCCCCAAACCATTTCCATTCCTTTTTTTAGTTCAGATTTGTCCCTCCCAAATCTCTTCGTAAACTATTTAGAGCTATTATGGAGAGCAGCTCCAATACAGGAAGAAGTGCAGTATCACATAGCCAGTATGTGTCAGAGAGGGAATTTGAACTTGACTCTTCTTAGCTTGAGAGTCTGCTTTCTATCAGCTGTCACTCTGCCTCCTGCTAGCAAGTGAACAGTTTATAACTAATTGACTCTCCTTGATAACTTCAACTTTTAAAAAGCAGAAGAAACAATGAGAGAGCAACAAGGAAGAACTGGTTTCTGAAGAAAAGCTACAGAGACTTGTTAATTGTAGGACAAAGAGAGCTCCCTTTTTATTATGTCCTTTCCATTTTTAGCAATTTTTCTTTTGTTCTACATCTCTTTACCTCATAACCCTTCTGTTTTCTTGCTCAAAACTGTGGCTTCCTCTAAAGGTCCCAAATCTCTAATGCTAAATATTTCTTCTCTTATTGCAAACCCAGGCACAAACAAGGTTGAGAGAAGGGAGAGGTAGACTCCTTGCTCCTCACTGGTTCCTTTAAATCTTCCTTCCTCTGCGGTTTATCTTGTCAGTCAGTAATACCTTTTTTAGGTTCTACTTGTTTTCATCTACTGATCTTCTTGGTGAAGTGGACGGTGCTGGATAGCATATTAAGGTTTAGATTAAAATCCTAACTTGAACACTTAGTAATTGAATGATTTTATCCAAATCATTTTACCTCTTTAAGCCTCTGTTTCCTCACTTAAAAAAATTAAGACAATAATACCTTTTTCATTCAATTTACACAATGGTGAGACTTAAATAAAGGGTGAATAAGCTACACATTTATTTGAACTATTCTCACAGAAATGTGGTAATTTGTTTCATTCAGTTGTTTTCAGTCATGTCCAACTCTGTGACCTCATTTGTAGTTCTTTTGGCAAAGATACTAGTCATTTGACATTCTTCATTTAGGTTGAAGATTGAATTTTGGATTATTTCAAACCTTTAGCCCTTAATCCTTTTACACTTTTCCTTCCCCTACCTTTTCTTTTAGATTTTAATTTTTTAAACCCTTACCTTCTGTCTTAGAATAAATACTATGTATTGGTTCCAAGGCAGAAGAGTGGTAAGGGCTAGGGAGTGGGGTGGGGTGTTAAGTGACTTGTACAGGGTCACACAACTAGGAAGTGTCTGAGGCCAGATTTGAACCCAGGACCTCCCATCTCTAGGTCTGGCTGTCAAACCACTAAGGCACCCAGTTGCCCCCTCCCCCATCCTTTTTACAGAGTACTATACCTCTGACTTTACAGAACAAAAGAATGCTGTGTTTTCTCTGGTTTCTATATGTGAAAGCTTCTCTTTTTCTTTCCATTTTTGCTCCAATCTCTGAAAAAGAAGAAAGAGGTTGCTTTTCTCCTAAACAAGACCAAGACGTGATATTTTTGTTGTTCAATAGTTTTTCAATCATGTCTGGCTCTTTGTGACTCCATCTGGTGTTTTCTTGGCAAAGATATCAGAGTGGCTTGCCATTTCCTTCTCCAGCTCATTTTATAGATGAGGAACTGAGGCAAATAGGGTTAAAGTGACTTGTCCAGGGTCACACAGTTAATAAATGTCTGAGGCCTGATTTGAATTCAGGAAGATTAATCTTCCTTACTTCAGGTACTTTGTCCCCTGTTCCACTTAGCTGCTTTATCTGACTTCTAGTTTAGACAGTCAATGAACATTTAAGAAACCACTCTGGGTCAGGTAATTGTGCTAAGGAATGGAAGTTCTAAGAAAAGACAAAAGGCAGTCACTCTCTTTAAGGAGCTCACAATCTAAAGAGGGAGGAAACTAGCAAACCGATATGTATAAACAAGCTATATAAAGGACAAATAAGAAACAGGAGAGGGTAGGCACTGGAATTCATAGGCATTGAGAGAAGCTTTCTATAAAAGATGATACTTTAGTTGGAACTTAAAGGAATCTAAGGAAACCAGAGAATTCCAGTATAAGGGAGAGTCAACAAGAATGCCTAAAGATGAGAGATCAAGTGTTGTCCATGTAATAGCAAGGAGCTAAGTGTCATGGGATAGAGGAGTTGATAGTGGTGAGTAAGATATAAGAAGAGTGGAAAGGTAGGACAAGGCTAGATTATGAAGGACTTTGAATGTCAAACAGAGGATTTTATATTTGGTCTTAGAGGCAAGAGAGAGCCACTAGAATTTGAGGTGATAAAAGTCAGCACCAGGGTGGGGGTTAGTGGAGAGGAGAGAAGGGGGCATATTCAAGAGATGTTGCCAATTTGAAATTCATATGCCTTGGCAACAGATTGGATGTGGGAAGAGAGTGATAGAAGTTGAGAAGGACTTCTAAGTTGCAAGTCTGAGGGAATGGGAACCTGATGTTGCCATGACATTAGTGGAAACATTTGAAGATTGGGAAGGTTTAAGGGGAAAAGATAATGAGTTCAGTTTTGAACATGGTAAGTTTAAGATGTCTAATGGACATCCATTTCAAGACATCTGAAAGGTAGTTGTATATGTGAGTTTGGAGGTTATTAGAAAGATTAGGGTGAGAAAAGTAGATCTGAGCATCATCAGCATAGAGATGGTTATTAGATCCATGGGAACTGATAAGATTGTTAAGTAATAAAGTAGTAGAAGGAGAAGAGAAGAGAGCTCAGGAAAGAACTTCATCCTATTCCTACTTCTACCATTCCCTATTCATTCTTTCTCTTTATTTTATCTTCATTAGCTTCTTATCTAATGCCTCTTTTGCCATTAACAGTGTTAATACCTAACCCTTCCAATACGATGGTTAGTTCTTCCTACTCTAAAAATTAAAACTGCAAATAAAAATTACTTGACCCAGCTAATTCATAAGGGTTTTATCTTACATCCTCTTCTTTTTCACATTCGCCTATATAAACTCTATTTCCTTACCTCCTTCATTTTTGTAATATGGTTTCTAAATCCACCACTAGACAGAAAATGCACTAAAGTTTTCAGTGGCTAAATGCAATAGTGTTTTTTTTTAATTCTTATTCTTTTCATCTACTAGACAGCTTTTGACCCAGTCAGGTAGTGCAATTGGTGGAGTGCTCAGCCTGAAGTCAGGAATATATAATTTGAAATCTAGCCTGAGACAATGAGTAGTTGTGTGACTCTAGGTAAGTCACTTCACTCTGTTTGCCTCAGTTTCCTTGTATGTAAAACAAACTTGGAAAAAGAAATGGAAAACCACTCTAGTATCTTGGCCAAGCAAACCTCAAATGTGGTCACAAACAGTTGGAAATGGCTTAAACAACTGAACAAAAATAGTACTTACTTTCCAAGGTTGTTGTAAGGATTAAATGAGATATTTGTAAATTGCTCAAAACAATGCCTGACATACAGTGGGTGCTCAATAAATGCTTGTTCCCTTTCCTTTCCAACTTCATCCAAAAATTTAGCCTAAAATTTATCTTCGATTTCCTTTCTTGACTTCTTTTACAATTTTCTTTTAGTTATCTTTCTATATATGTGACCATTTCTCAGACTCCTTTATTAGAACATCATCCTCAGGTCTCTGTTACCTTTTAGATCTGATAATGTACTAGAGATTGTCTGTTCTTCCTCCATGACATTTCTCTCATCTTTTCCATTCTTTCCATTCACATAACATTTATCCTATTTTATAGCCTCATCATTTCTCACCTATACAAATATAATAGCCTTTCTAGTCTCGACACTTTTTAATTCATCACCCACACAGTTACTACATAATTTCCCCTAAAACATAGATGTGACCATATCACTTTCTTACTTAAAAAGAGCAGTTGCTCCTTTTTGGTCAACTTAGAGAATGTTTTAATAAAGTTTAAACCACTATATAAATATCATTTATTGTCATTATATACAATATTCATAGTCTAGCATTTAAAGCTCTTAACTATTTTTCAATTACTCTTCTTTGTATATTTGCTGTTGTAATGAAATTTATTTCATTATTATTTCTTATTATTTCCCATCTATGCCATTAAATCTGTTCCCTTCATTCTATTGCACAGTTTTCCACTTTTTCTAAAATGAATTCTGTCTTTGCCTCTACCTCTTGGCATTCCTATTTTTTTGTGAAGCCCCAAACAGGTGGGTACCAGTTGTTATATGAGGCCTTTCTTTTCTGCCTAGTTTTATAAAAACATGTTTTCCTTGCTTGAATTTACTTTGCATATCTTTATATATATTTTTACCTTACTCATCTGTGGACTCCTAGTGGGATGTCAATTCTTGTATGAACTGTATCTCTTTTGTTTTTGTATCCTTAGCATTTGCCTCAATGTCATGCATTTAATCCAGTGGTTTCCAAACTTTTTTGGCCTACTGCCCCCTTTCCAGAAAAAATATTACTTAGCCTCCTGGAAGTTAATTTTTTAAAATTTTAGTAACAATTAATAGGAAAGATAAATGCACCTGTGGCCATCACTGCCTTCTTGGATCACTGCAGCACACACCAGGGGGCAATAGCCCACTTTGGGAATCACTGATTTAATCAGTGGTTAATGAATATTTGTTGTGTTGGATTGAATTCAGTTTAGCTTAATTCAATTCTATAAACATCTATAAAGTGTCTACTGTCAGCAGAAAGATATGACAAATGCTAGAGGAGATACGATGATAAGTATGGTGGACTCTTTGCTTTTAAGGAATATAGAGTTTAGAATAGCTATGGCAAAGATAGAAATAAGTTTAAATTAAAAATAGAACATGGCAAGTGCACAAGAGGCACAGATAAAGGTACACACTTTGTAAAATGAAAAGGTGATTTTAATGCCTTGGTTCTCTACTTCCCTAGTAGATTTCATCTTATTATAGACCAGGTATAAACTTATCCTTTCAGGAAAATATAATTAGAAATGAAATTGCTCCAGAAGGCTTTTGTCTCTAGCAGAACTGTCTTACCTTTAGTTATGTGCTTGAATGGATTTGGCCTAATTATCAGTTCTCAACATATAATTGACTGTCCTGAACTTAAACAGTTATATAGGCTGCATTTTTACTCTGTTTTCTTTTTTTTTCTCATCAATGAGTTAAGTGTAGCATAACCTGCAATTCTTGAAATTGGCACTTTGGCCACAGCACTTGGAATAGTTTTATTATTCATAGTGCCATTATAGAGAACTCTATGTGATCTACTAGTTATGGAATCGATATAGTCAAATGTGCAGATAAATAGAACATTATCAGGAATGCAATAAAAGAAATACAAATTTTCATAGAAATAGAATGCAGTGGGATACTCTAATAGTACAACAATACCAAGGACAATTTAATCTTTCTTTGATGATCACAAAAGCATTGTAAAATTTCAAAGTACTTGAAAACTATTATTGTGATCATCAATTATTTACCAAAAATGTAGGTTAAGAGAGGTTTCCAATTGATAGAACTGGAAATATATGCCCAACACTTCGATATTTCCATAGTTTTGTATGCAGAACTATCTATACATTATCTTGTCATTGCCTTTACATAAATCCTACATAGAAGATATATCTATTAGGTTAGAGGTTTTCCTTTCATTCTTTATTTAAATAAAAAAACTGTAGATATTAGTGTAGAGTTAAAGCTATCCATATATTATACAACACTAGTTATATGACTGGCCTTCCTCTTTTCCAGTCTAAGTCCTTTTTATTATTTATAATGTATAACCAATGACAATATGCTACAGTGTACTTATGTGTATATGACCATTGTCCTATAATTTTATCTTTTTTTGATTCCTTGAGTTCCATGATGTCTGGCCTTTCAGAACCCTCTCACTGTTCCTCTCAAGAAATTGAGAAATTTAGAGAAACAAAACCTGCACTGAGTCCATCAGTTCTATTAGGTGATGATTAGCATAGTTCATCTGGAACTATGATTGGCCATTGTGTTGATCAGAGTCTCCAAGTCTTCTAAATTGCTTTAGGCCATTGATGGGCAAACTACGGCCTTAGGGCCAGATGTGACCCCCTGAAATGTTCTATCTGGCTGCAAGATATTATTCCTAATCTGACAAATACAATGAGTAGGATACAATACAATGAAACTTCAAAAGTGTTGCCTTAAAAACAGATTGACAGAGGAGCATTTTCTTTCCTTTGGCCCCCTCTTTAAAAAGTTTGCCCATCACTGCTTTAGACCAGTCACTTTTGTATGGCCATATTTCTTATAGAGAAGTTACTCTGTGCTAGCTGTATTAGAAGCTGTGTCATCTACAAATAAGAAAATTTACTGGAAATCATCATCTATCTGGACATCATGCAGGACATTTCCAAGAGACAGGTGAATATTTTTGATGGGCTTATATTATTCTGTTTCATTCTTCACTTGATATTAATACTGTGATTCACTGAGCAAAGTTATCTTCGAGTTTGTATCTCTGAATGATGTCTCCCATAATAATATACTCATTGGAGATATTTTGTTGGAATAGAACCCCCAAAGCTGTGGTTGGTTCTATTTAATCAAGTGCCTCTATGTAACGAATAAACAGTAACCACAGTTAAATCTTCTATTCATTACACATCTCAATCAACTGCACAACTGAGAAGATATGGTCTACTACAGAAAATATTCATGAAAATTACCTATTCACTCTTCACATTTTCATAATACATTCATATAAAGATCTAATATATGTGAGAAGTAAGCATTTTGGCTGTTTGCTACTATAGTTTTTTTGGTTGCCTTTAGGAATTACATACATTTTACATTTTATACTTATAAAATCAGTTATTCAATATGTAAATTATTATTCTTTTTATTCTCTAGTCATCTTGATCTCTTCGAGGTAAATTAAAAATTGATTCATCAGAAACTCTAAAATTGAGTTTCATCCATCACTGACTTCTTCTGATTATTTTTGTTCAGGTTTAGCAACTTTTAAGATCTTTTTAAGTGTTATTCATTAATTTGTTTAACATAGAGGAAACTCAGCATAAGAGCATAAATGCATGATGGTTCAAATCTAAACTATAGGAATAATAGTATGCTTTAGAAATACTAATCTATCTCCTTAGTGTGTCTATTTTTCTCAATCTAGGGTCAGCTACAAAGTTGGGATGATCTGGTTTAGTTAGGTTTCATGTTAAATGTTGCATAGAAAGTTCCTGGAGAAAACTATCTAAAATAGGTCCCCCCAGTTTCTCTCATCTCTTTTTCTTCTGTTAAGAGAGTTTGTCTTAATTTCTCCCTTTTTTATATTTAAAAGGCAAGGGAGCAAAAAGATTTCTGAGTAAGAGCCCCACTGCTGTGCAGGCTATCAGTTGGTGACAGTGGGAAGGGTATAGCTGAGAGTTGGTTAGTAAGTTGTAGGCAGTTGGAAAAAGGCTTTTGACTCTGGGTCCCCTTGGGAGAGGAGTGTATGGCTTGCTTTCTGGGACTGTGAGGAGACTGAGAAATTAATTTAAGGCCTTTACAGTCTTACTGATTATTGATGATCTTGGGTATATACATAGATAGTTGGTAAATTATTAGAAAGAGTAGAAAAGTTAGGCCAGAGCCTGGCTCTGGCAGAAGACACTGACTTTGAAGGCAGATAGATTTAGGGTTTTCTAGAAAATTTTTAGATAGGATTGGGATCATAAGCTACAATATGATTGCTTTCACTTTACTCCTTCCTATTTCCTATCCATATTTTCCTAATAATAAACAAAGCATTTTGTGTTTAAGAAACTGCTTTCCTGACTTTTGTTCAAACTCCTACCCCCCAAAACTTAACCCTTCACCACCCCTTTTAATATGATTTCTAATCTCTCATTTCACCAAAACTGCTGTCTTCAAAGTAATTACTAACTTTTAAAGTTTTTTCCCTAATTCCCTTTAGTCTGGACCTTGCTATAACCTCCCAGAACTGTAGATCAGTCTCTTGCCACTGCTATTCTTTTCTCTCTAGGCTTCTGGGACAACCCTCCTAGTTTTTCTCCTATCAGATCATTACTTTTTAGTCTCCTTTGCTAAATCCTCATTGAGATCATAACCTCTAACTGTAGTGCTAGGCACTCTTCTCTTCTCCTTCTATACCGCTTCACTTGATTTCAACAAAATCTCATCTTCTATAGGAAAAATTTTTCCAACTCTTCTTAATACTGGTGCCTTTTCTTGTTAAGTGGTTCTTATCTTTCCCATATATAGTTCATAAATATTTGTTTGCTTATTATCTCCCTCAATAAACTATGATTTTCTTAAAGACAGAGACTACTTTTTGGGTCTTTTTTGTAATTAGCACAATGTCTGGCATATAGTAGATGTTTAGTAAATATTTATTGACTGGTTGACTGACTCCTTGGGATAATTTTACATTCTACTGATTTTTGCAATTTTGTGAGGTGATAATAATCATAACCTCCATTCTTTCCCTCCTTTTATGTTTTTCAAATTACCTCTTACTCTATATTTTTGTTGACATTGGATATATGTATAGCAAGATCATGAAGCTTTTATTGATTGAAGTGTTTCCTCATCTCTTGAACTCTTCATTGTGAAGAGTTCTCATTAGTTAAACTTCTCTATGAATTGGTGATCATTAGAGCTCATGTCTTATATATTTCCCCTTTTAGACTGAATCTATTTTAATTCCACACAGACATTTTATCATCTTCATCTTTTAAAAATGTTATTGATTTTCAATACTCATAAAAGTAGTCAATGATCATCTGAATACACAAAATATTTTGAAGTTACTCCTATGCTGGAAAACAATGATGACATATAAGGGTCCATCATCACACCACATTGCTTCATATTATCATAAGTTCACTATTAACATTTTAAGAATGTAACCATATTTAACTGGTTAATACTTCTCTTTAGCAGGAGCTAGATGAAACAATGCATAGAATGCTGGGAATGGAGTTAAGAACATTCATTTTACTGAGTTCAAATCCAGACTCAGAAACTTACTAGCTGTGTGATCATGGGCAAGTCACTTAACTCTTTTTGCCTTAGTTTCATCATCTGTAAAATGAGCTGGAGAATAAACAGAAAATCACTCCAGTATCTTTGCCAAGACAGCCTCAAATGGAGTAATGAAGAGTCACACACACCTGAAAAACGAATGAACAAATAAGTTTGCTTTAAACCAGAGCACTCTAAGTTCTCTGTCTCTGACAACTGCAGTTCATTTAAACTAACTATTTATTTAGCATGTTGCATCATCATGTCAGGACAGTTTTCATAGCAGAAGAATTCAGGATGGTTTCCTGGAAAAAGCCTAGGCAGTTCTTTAGTCAACAGAATTCTGTATTGTCCAATTAGACCTCAGCATCTATTCAAACACATCAAAGCAGCTGTAAAATAATTTTTCAGTTTGTTTTTTCCTCTTAAAACATAATGGACAGTTAAGAACAGCAAGAACTTCTGGGGACTATCACCTTTCTAAAATTCTATATGATAGATGAAAGGCAATAGCTGGAATTCCCATTTTTATTTAATTAACTAGGGACTAGTGGAGGAGGTCTTCTTGCTAGCTGACTGATATAGCAGATTATTTCTTTAAACAGTACCAATAAAATTTCTTTTTGATCCCCTGATAATCTGCCTTCTCTTGTCTATTCTTGACTACTGCAAACTCAGTCTCTTGAAATATATTTTAGTGGCTTAAATCAGAATTGGAGTAGTCAAATATCCATGTAACCCTCATGAGATAAAAACTCACCAAATGTCCCCTATGAAACTAACTGTACTTATTTAGTCTTTCCTGTCTTTTAGTCATTAAATATTTTTTCTTTGAATCCTTAAACAGTTACATGTAAATGAACTAAAGGATCATAACTTTCAAAATGGTATTCTCAGTCTGTACCCTTGAAACTATGCCATTTTATTCCTGTATTATTATTTCAAAGGACAAAAGCTGATCCTTTAACCTTCTAATTATTCACATACAAATGAGGCATCACCTAAATCCATTACAGGGTGATTTAAATGTCTCTATATGATTATGACATTTCAGCTTAAATCTCAATTGAAAAATATTTATTTATACACAAATTTTAACAATTTTAATTGTCAAAATTCTTTCAGGAATCAAAAAATTTATGAAACAGGCAATAGCAACATGACACTTTACAGAAAGGTATATTTTTTGCCACTTTCATCACTAAACTGTTTAATGTAAAAGGATAGCATCTTTAAGGGGTAGTATTTCTTGTCTCACTAGTTAATTTCTCAACAGGCTGCACTCTATATTCTGGATTTTTTGTCATGCTCCAAAATTCTCTTCATCATGAAATATCATTTCAGCCCTGGGAATCACTCTGAGTAACTCTCCATCCCTTTGACTCTTCCTTCAAATATTATAGCTCCTCCAAGAAATTCCATTTAGGGAAGGGTTCCATTTTTTCACCAGTTTGCACTCTGGACTTCTCCATCAATTTCCTTCCACCCACATTTCCTTTTTTTACATCTTTTTATGTGTTGTCTTAGCTATTATAATATAAGCTACCCATGGACAGGAAGTTTCTTTTTTACTTCATCTGCAGTGCTCTAGACAGAACCTGATGTATAATAAATGCTTAATAAATCCTTGTTGACTGATGGAGTTTTATGTTCAAAATGTTGGTTTTTTAAATTTTTTTAATATCTGTTATGTCTTATGCTTTTGGACTCTCCTCTTGTAGGAGGATATTACCATGCCATACCAAATGATGAACAAGATATGATGATCAACTGTGAATACTTGACTACTATCAGCAACAAAAGAGTCTAGGACAACTCCAAGAGATTCATAATGAAAAAGGCTATTGGCTACCATAGAAGGAATTGACACAGTCTAAATGCAGATTTATTTCCTCAGTGAAATTTTCTCTTTTATAAGCAATATGTGTTTTCTGTCATGATATGACAAACATGGAAATGTGTGTATGTGTGTGTATAAACTTATATATATGTATAACTGATATCAGATTATCTGCTATCTTTGGGAGGGTGAAGGGGTGGAAGGAAGGGAGAGAATATGGATGCAAGATGTCTGAAAATGATTATTAAAATTGTATCAGTATGTAAACTAGATAAAATAAAACTTAATAAAAAAGAGAATGCAATGATTAGTACAAGAGGAGGTTGAAGACAGAGACTTGTTAACCAAAAGACAAAGGGAACATGGCAGTTAGTGGAGTAAAATATTTTGACAATTTTTTATTTCTTTCAAACCATATTTTCTAATGTGCTTTCTACATCTTTTCCTGCATCCATCATTGTACTGAAGAAATTAAGGGATATATTAAATTAAATTGGAGGAACTTGTCAAATTCTATAAGGGAATTATCTGTCTTTCTCTTTGTTGGTACTTAAACTTTAATATCTTCTTGGAGGTCTGTTTACTTATTCTCATAAGTAGTTGGATACAAGATGATCAAATATACCTGGAATTTATGACTCTTATTGCCTCTGGATTCATCATGAAACCCATTATGCCAATTTTAAAATTTACTTCTCTGGAGAAAATGTTCAAAAATCATATCTCTGTGCTCTATTCTTACATTGAGGGCAATTTATTTATCTTCTATTTTCGTTTATGTCAATATGGCTGTAATTCTTTTCCTCCAGCAATGTATTAACTCATCATTTAATAACATTCTCACATTAAGTATGCCAAAAGTTAATGTGTACAAGAGGGTCCAAGAACCATATAATTTTTAGAACCTTTTCTTGTGCAAGTCAAAGGGAGCTATCTAAGATCAAGAGTCCATTAGTATTCTTACGAGTTTTATGGACTCCCATAGCCAAATAATTTACTTTAGTGGCCAATTTTTTAGTGATGAGCTTATTCACATTTATCTATGCTAGTCCTTAAATAGTTGATACAGTCTTGTACCAGGATTTACTTCATCATTGCAATTATTAAAAACCTGAGAAGGTTTGCATTCACTTTGTACAGATTATGAAAATTCCCGATTAATTCCTATTCCTTGTCACAATAGAATTAAAATAGGACTATTTTTTTTGTCAAAGTTTAAGCAAAAATACAAGTTTAATTTAAATGAAAAATTGAAATAGAGAAAAAAGTTGTAAGCTTCAGTTCAGGTTGAAGTCCTTATTTTGCTAGATCCTTGATATATAACTTTGCTCAGTTCCATTTAACATTCTGTATTTGTGTCTTCATTTGTTAAAAGAGGATAACAATAATTTATTTGATAGGGTTCTTCAGAGAGCAAGTGAAATAATTTATGTAACTGTAATACTTAATTGTTATAAAGCAGCAGATAAATATTAGTTATTACTTATAAATGAAAACATTTCTGCATTTGAGTTAGCAGAGACAAAATGCATGAACACCATATTTCTGCATGGTGGTCATATTTCCCTAGCCATAATGTAAATTCATATATGCCAATGATGTGTCATGCTGCTATGGTTGTTATTATTCATTGATGTCTGATTTTGTGACCCCATGGACCATAACACCTTAGGTTTTTTTTATCCTTCAGTGTCTCAAGTCTCTCAAGTGTCATATTTACTATTTCCATGACACTATCTATTAAATTGTCTGATAGTCCTTTCTCCTTTTATCTCTAGTCTTTCCCAAAGAATTCTGTATTTTAACTGTGTCTAAAGGTTTTTAATTTCAGATTTAGCATTAATGTCCTTCTGAAAAATAATATATATTATTTTCTTTAAGCATTGATTTAGTCGATCTCCTTATTGTCATAGTATAGGAAACAAACAAACCAACAAACCAAAATCATTCTGGACACTGACACTGAGCTTTGTAAATATATTTGAAGTTTTCATAAAGTATATATCAAACACCATTTTCAGTTGTCCTATTTATTATTCACCACTTTTATGCCCTCCAAAATTATAAAGGATACTCTCTAATAAATTATGGTTAGCACTTCATCAAATTGTTGATTGAATTTTTAGTTTTTTTGAACTTCGTTTACTTTTTAGTATGATAAATCTCACTTGAGCTAAATGTTAATGCAGTTACTGATCATTTGTGAAATCCTCTGTGTATAATTTACATTTCTGCTGGATGTTTGGAGAGTAATTTATTGGAAGGAAAATCCATAGTATAATTATGAAATAATATGAGTTATCCATTTTTATTATTTTGTATTTTCTATATAGATTTTAGTTAAATGTGTCATTATCCTGTTGGTTTACTTCAAAGTCTATCTTTCGATGGTTTTATTTGGAAGTATGATGAACAGTCACTGCCCTGAAAATAATTAGAGAAAAGTATTTCCAAATTTATTTTAATTTTAGATTGATTTCCATTTTCAGGGGAAGGTTCAGTACTTCTTTTATTCCTGATGTGCATTGAGGAAAATTTAAAAGAATTAACAAGTAGAGCAGTAAAATTGTCTTGCAAGACAGGCCATCTCTAGGCAATTTATATTAGATATTAGAATAAAATGAGATACCAAAAGGTCATTGAACAATTAACAAAAATTTTCTTATAAATAACTTGGGAGAGAGGTCTCTGCCATCTCTGGCCTCAGCATCACCTGGTGGTGAAAGCACAGGGTGCAAACACTAACAAATCAATAAGCCATCAAATTAGAAATCCTAAACATTAAAGATGAGATAAAAAACTGAATATAAGAAAACGATCAAATTAATAAATAAATCTAGGAATCATTTTTATTAAAAAAAATAAACGAGAAAAAAGAGCTCCTAGGGTTCCGGGTTAAGATGGCGGCAGAGTAAGAAGCAGCTCTTAACCTTTCCTGACCGAAACACACAAAACTCCTCAAGGGGACATAAAAACAAGTCCAGACGAACGGAGGAACCCCACAACAGGGCACAGGATGGAAGGTACGTGGAATCGAGACATTTCCATGCTATAAAGGGGTGAAACAGCTCTCAATAAATCGCGGGCTGAGCAACCACCCCACCCCCACCCCCTCCACACACAACACCTGTAGCTCCAAAGCCAGCTAAAAAGAAATAGAGCAAGTTTGGGGCACCCATCGAGTCATTGGCAGCTCCGGGGCCTGTTCCTGAGAACAGCAAGATTTAGGACCCCAATAAGCCAAAAAACACATGCGAAATCTGAGCACGGGAGCAGGGCGCAGAGCGCCGGCTCAGAAGGCAGGCACGGGCGGAGGCGTGGGTGGAGGCAGACACAGCCAGGAACTAAAGCTCTGAAACCCTGAGTGGGGAACCAGTGCAGACGGGTATACGACTGTGGAAGCAGCGCCCTGAGACTTGTAAAGAAACCTCCAGCAGAGGATCAAACAAGGGGGTCCACCAGGGGGCTTGACCTTGGAAAAAACCAGACAGACCTCAGGAGCCAATAGACCGCGGGCAGACCCTGAGCGCGAGGATAAACCTGAGAAGCTGCTGGGCTAACAATGGCTACCCAGTCTCAGGAAGCTCAGAAGAGAAATATTAACAACAAGAAAAAGAAGTCTTTAACACTCGACAACTATTACACAGAGAAAATCCAGACAACCGAGCAGAGGTGGAGAACAAACAAGCATCCGGACCCTCCTCAAATAAGGAAAACTCCTCACAAGCTATGGAAG
>NC_058133.1:341519860-341561734 GCF_016433145.1 Gracilinanus agilis | reverse complement strand
CCATAGCTTGTGAGGAGTTTTCCTTATTTGAGGAGGGTCCGGATGCTTGTTTGTTCTCCTCCTCTGTTTGCTCGGTTGTCTGGATTTTCTCTGTGTAAAAGTTGTCAAGTGTTAAAGGCTTCTTTTTCTTGTTGTTATACTTTCTTTTCTGAGTTTCCTGAGGCTGGATAGCCATCATTAGCCCAGCAGCATCTCAGGTTTATCCTCGCGCTCAGTGTCTGTCCGCGGTCTATTGGTTCCTGAGGTCTGAGTTCTGGTTTTTTCCAAGGTCAAGCCCCCTAGTGGACCCCCTTGCTTGATCCTCTGCAGGAGGTTCCTTTACAAGTCTCATGGCACTGCTTCCACAGTTGTATACCGGTCTGCACTGGTTCCCCAGTCAGGTTTTCAGAGTTTTAGTTCCTGGCTGTGTCTGCCTCCACCCACGCCTCCTCTAGTGCCTGTGCGCTCTGCGCTGGGCGTCCACTCTCTGCCTTCGAGCTCAGATTTTGTTTGCGTTCTCTGTCTTATTGGGGTCCTAAATCTTGCTGCTCTCAGGAACAGGCCCCGGAGCTGCCAATGACTCGATGGGAGCCCCAAACTTGCTCTATTTCTTTTTAGCTGGCTTCAGAGCTATAGATTTTGTGTGTGGAGGGGGTGGGGGTGGGGTGGTTGCTCAGCCCGCGATTTAGTGAGAGCCCTTTATAGCCTGGAAATGTCTCGATTCCACGTATCTTCCACGCTGTGCCCTGTTGAGGGGTTCCTCCGTTCGTCTGGACTTGTTTTTAAGTCCCCTTGAGGAGTTTTGTGTGTTTCGGTCAGGAGAGGTTAAGAGCTGCTTCTTACTCTGCCGCCATCTTAACCCGGAACCTGCCTTCCCTGTTTTTTAATCATATCTATTTTTACTTTGGCTTTGTCAGAAATCATAATTGCCATTCTTGCCTTCTTTTTCTCATTTGAGGCCCAAAAGATTTTGCTCAAGCCCTTTACCTTAAACCTTTGTATGTCCACCTGCCTCATATGTGTTTCTTGTAGACAACATATGGTAGGATTTTGGTTTCTAATCCACTCTGATATTTGCTTCCTTTTTTTGGGTGAGTTTATCCCATTCACATTCAGAGTTATAATTATCAGTTGTGTATTCGCTGACATTTTGGTATCCTCTCCTAGTTCTTCCTCTTCTTCTTACACTATTTCCTTTTTAAACCAGTGGTTTGCTTTATACTAGTGACCCTTGTCCCCTCCCTTGATTAACTTCCCTTTCTACCCCCTCCCTTATTATTACTCTCTTTTTATTTTTAAGGTCTAATGAATTCCCTCCCCCTTCTTCTGCCCTCCCTTTTTTGACCTCCTCACTCCCTTGCTCCCCTTGGTTTATCCCTTCTGACTTTCTCAGTAGGGTTAAAGTTTTATATCCCAATGGATAAAGCTACTCTTCCCTCTCAGGGTTAATTACACTGAGAGTAAGGTTTAAATATTACCTCTTAATGCTCTCTTCCTCTCCTTCTTATAACAGTATTCATCCCTTCCCCTTCCCATGCCCTCTTTGTGTATAATAGAATATTCTATTTTTCTTAGTCATTTAAGTTTCTCTTGGTGTCCTCTACTATTCAACCTCTCTTTCCCACCCCCATATCATCTTAGACTAGGGGTCAGTAACCTTTTTGGCCGTGAGAACCATAAAAGCCACATTTTTTAAAATGTAACTTCGTGTGAACTGTACAGTGCTCACAGTGCAAACTCCTGTAACAGTGCCTGAAAAAAACATGACTTTATGGCTCCTGCAGAAAGAGCCATATCTGGCCCTCAAAAGAGCCAGATATGGCTCGAGAGCCATAGGTTGCCAACCCCTGTCTTAGACAGTTTAGTATTCCAACCTCTCCCTATGAATAATTCTTCTAATTAGTATAATAGTGAAAACTATAATAGTGAATAGAGTTCCTTACAGAGAATTATACATAACATTTCTCCACATAGGAATACCAATAATTAGATCATATTGAAGTCCTTAAAGATACAAATTTAAAAAATACGAGTTTTCTTTCTTTCTTTCCCCTCTGTTTCTTATTTACCTTTTCATGCTTCTCTTGACTTTTGTGTTTGGATATCAAACTTTCCATTTAGTCCTGGTCTTTTCTCTGCAAATACTTGGAAATCTTCTATCTTATTGAATGCCCAAACTTTCCTCTGGAAGTATGTGGTTAGTTTTGATGGGTAGGTGATCCTTGGTTGTAGGCCCAGTTCTCTTGCCTTTCTGAATATCATATTCCAAGCCTTGTGGTCTTTTAGTGTGGAGGCTGCCAGATCCTATGTGATCCTGACTTGAGCTCCTTGATATCTGAATTGTCCATTTCTGGTTTCTTGTAAAAATTTTTCTTTTATTTGGGAGCTCTTGAATTTGGCTATTATATTCCTGGGGGTTGTCTTTTCTGGATCTAGTGTAGAGGGTGATCTATGGATGCTTTCAATGTCTATATTGCCCTCTTGTTGTAGAACTTCAGGGAAATTTTGCTGAATAATTTCTTTTAGTAAGGAGTCCAAATTTCTATTAATTTCTGCTTTTTCAGGAAGACTCAAATTATCTCTTCTAGACCTGTTTTCTTGGTCTGTCACTTTCTCATTGAGATATTTCATGTTTCCTTCTATTTTATCAGTCATTTGACTTTGTTTTATTTGTTATTGCTGTCTTGAGTGATCATTACCTTCTAATTGCTCAATTCTAGCCTTTAGGGACTGGTTTTCAGCTATAATCATTTGGTTTTCCATTTCAATCTGGTCATTTCTGGTCTTTAATTTACTTGCCTCATTTTCCAATTGTGAAATTCTGTCTTCTAAACTGCTACTTTCTTTGCCAGATTTTGGTTTCCAACTTGCTTACCATTTCATTTGATTTTGGGGCATCTTTCTCCAATTGGGAGTTTCTCTCTTCTAACCTGTTTATTTCCTTTTGAGCTATTTCCCACTTCTCTCGCCAAATTTTTCTATCTTTCTCCTCAGCTCAGATTTCAACTCTTCAAGAGCTTGTGGCCAGTTTTCATTATTTTGGGAAGGTTTGGGTATGATTACTTGTTTGTTCTCCTCTGCTATTTTCTCTGTTGTCTGGATTTTATCTGTGTAAAAGTTGAGTGTTATAGATTTCTTCTTGATGATCTTTCTCTTTTAGGGTTCTTGTCTCTGGCTTTCCATTGTTAGCCCTGTGCCCTCTCAGGATTATCCTCACACTCAGGGTCTGTCTGTGCTCTTTAGGATCCTGAGATCTCAGATCTAGTTGTTTTCAGGGTGAAGCCTCCTGGTGGTCCCCTTGCTTGTTCCTCTGCCTGTGGCTCATTTAACAGTCTCAGAGCACTGCTTCCACAGTTGTGCACCCCTCTGCACTGGGTCCCCACTCAAGGTCCTTGCCTGTGCTCAGGATCTGAGGCCTCACCTGTGCTCAGGATCCGTGTTTGTGCTTGAGTCCTCGCCCCCACTTGTGCCTGTGCTCAGGGTCCATGTTCAGAGTCTACCAGTTCTTTTGCCTCTTCGGGTCTTAAGTCTTGCTGCTCTCAGGAACAGGCCCTGGGGACCCCAGGTAGCTGTCAAGGACTTAATGTGTGCCCCAAACTTGCTCTGACTCTTGTGCAGCTAAGGATACATGGCTGAGTCATGGGGGTTGTATGAAATCAATTGGCAAAAGAAATAAAAAAATAAATCCAAATAAGAGATAAATAATAAGAGATAAATAATAACTCATGAATGAAATATAAAATGTCAAAGTCTTATGTGTAAAAAAATGTAAGGAAAAATAAACTTATAACAGGTCCTTGAATCAAGGCCGAATTAAAGTGATTTAATCAGTTTGTAATTACCCATTCAGGAGCCAAGAATACAGAAAATTGCCATTCTCTATATAAGAGATATAACAGGACCAAATATGTGTGTAAGGGAAGTGTCTTTCTCTGGTCTGATTTGCCTGCACCTTCTCAGGGATGAGTCATAATGATAGCCAATCTTAGGTGTTTGCCTAGGAATGAAGCTCTGGGGAAGTCTGGCCTCTAACTTGTTAGAAAAACTGCAACCGTGAACCTCAAACACTAATTTCAAACCCTTCAGTATTGGCATAGAATTTCCTTAATCCATGGTCTGTATGACTTTGTGGATCTTTTTCTTCCTTCTCCTGGAGACAGACAGTGAGACATTAATCATAGTCCCATAATATTTACCAATAATTGGCAGGTTAACATAGTCTAAGGCTTTTGGGGTATGCATTAATATTATAGCAAATATATAGTAATATTAAACTTACAGCACTGTAAAATCAAAAAATGATTAACATTGATTATATGTACTTTCAGTACAAAATGAGAAAAAAGGGAAAAGAGTCAATTACTCTATTAAAAAATTAAAAAGAAAAGCAATAAGAAAATTAAAAATTCAGAGAAAAAATGCAATGCTCTCAAGCATAAAAATGAGAGAAAAGAACACATATTGCATTGCACATGCAAGGAAGAAAAATAAAAGGATGTTTTAAAAATAAAAAAAATATATATATAGCTTAGAATTAGTGAAAGGTTTTTTCACCTAAAAATGAGATCCATTTTCTGTTAAGCTTTTGCATGAACTGTGAGTTTAATGGTTTTTATAAAATAGCAGATTCATAATGCACATTCAAATAAAGTACCATAATTTCTAATAACACATTTAAAGACAATAGCAAGCAAACCCATTATTATAAGCACTTTCTGTGATGTTTAAAAAATTGTATACTTGTTACAAATTCAATAGGTATAGTAAATCATTCAACTTTGGCTAAGATATTTTCTTAAAAACTGTATTACTACCTCCATGGCAATTGTGGGGCAGGGCCTAAAAAATCTGATCATAGAATACCTTCTGGGTGTAAATTATCCTCAGAAATTCCAGATCCTTCTGATGGGAAAGCAAGTGAAAACAAAGAGAAAAAACATCAAACATACAGGAGCTCTCCTGGCTTCCTGTGTAATATACAAAAGCTTGGGCGGGAAACCTCCATTTGTTTCCTCTACCCCTTTAAGACAACATTCTTTATAATAAATATATAAAACCTTATCATTTATATAGAAGGGTACAAGGCATCTAAATTAAATTCTAAAGACCCTTTATAAAATTATAATTTAAATTCTCAAGGCATCAAAATCTTCAAGATTGTACACAATTATCAAGATAGAATAAAAACTTAAGGCATGTGATTCCATAGCTGAGATGGCAAATCCATTATACATAAGGCTTATGGGCTTATTACAACTTAAAAATGTTTAAGATGTTCATAAATGGTACAGATAACAATTAGATTAATACAGGTAAACTTAGAAAAATAAATTGAAACCTTAAAGAAATCAGGAAATACAACCATATAAGGAAAAAATTACAAGCAATGCAGTCAAAAAGCCCTTTTACCAATTCTAATAGATTTATTCACTATTTGGGAGTTACAATAAAATCATGAACAGAATTAATATAGCAGTCAAAACTTCATTACCTTAAATGATCTAGGGTAACAGAAAAAGCAGTGTAAAACAACAAAATTAAATCACAAAACAACAATCAGCAAAATACAATAAGATACAGAGACCTTTAAAAAAGAAACCCATGCAGTCTGAGGTTTTAAAATCCACCTCTGGTCCAATCCAAGTTCCTTCTAACTGAGCTCTGCACTGAGGACAGTTTAGGTGACTCCATAAGGGTTATATAGTTCAGAGTCTTGGGCAGGCCTTGTGTGTGTGTGTGTGTGTGTGTGTGTGTGTGTGTGTGTGTGTGTGTGTGTGTGAATTCCTCCCCTGAGTTTCAGACAAGATAATTGCAAGGAATAGTTTGAAATGGGTCATGCGGCCCACACTTGCCACTCTACTTCCTGTTTGAAGAATAAAATCTAGGGCCCATGTGGAAGCCAACTGGAGTAGGGGCTAGAGAAAACTGCAGGTTGGAGATCCCATGTTGAGGGCTTGTGGTGGGGGTGCCTATGTCAGGTTTTAGAAGAACCATGTGGAGGCTCACGGGGGGGGGGGGGCGGAAAGGAAGGTAGCTAGAGAAGCTCTCTTACTATTAAAAGTCATTAACGTCTAGGAGGAAACACCCCTGGGAAAGTCCCAGGTGCATGCAATGAGAGAGAAGGGGCATTTTTTGTATACTTCCCAAATCTTAAGCAGCAGCAGCTTGGGCAGGAAGCAGGAGTCTCAGGAGTCAGTGGCAGAGATGTTGGCAGCAGCAGGCAGGGCACTGAGGTAGACCGCAGAGTCAGAATCAACAGGAACAGTTAGGGACCGAGAGAGGGTCAGGTGGGCGGGGCCAGTAGTTGTTGAAACCAAGTCTAAGGGGAATGCATAAACTAGCAGCCAGGAACAGGCTTTTGGAAAAATGGCGTTCCCCTTTCCTGGAAAAATAGCTGTGTGGCTGAGGAGAATGGGGAGAAGAGAAAAACCAAAAACTTTCCCCTTTTAAAAAAATGCTCCAAAGAACTGAGCAAAGTGGCCAAAAATAAAAGCACAATAATGACAGAAGCATGTCCATAGCTCTGGAGAGGATTTTAAATGCTCTCAGAGTTGCATGGCTTGGTAGGCTATCTGAAACATTGAGTCACATTCCCTTCGTGGTTGCCAAAACTGTTACAAATAAAATTGATATAGATGGATATATTCAAAAGTATTAATATTTTATTTAAAGCCATATTGGTAATTAAGAAGGCCACGTGCCTGCTAAGATCTAATACAAATGCCCCACCATTACCTCTGCCCACCTGGCTTGTTCTGTAGGAAAGAGAGAGTACCAATCCCAATCTTCCTATTTAAGTTTCTGTTTACATTGTCTTACTTCACCAGGTAAGGGCAGGAAGCCCATTGAATCATGGGAAATGTAGTTCTCAAGTCCCATAAGTGTCCACAGGAAGTTTATGTCATGGATCTTGATATTAAGACCAAGGACCCCAAATTTCCACTAACGCAAAGGACAGATTGAAAACAAAGTTTCTATGTTCTGAGAAGGTTCACAAGAGTCCTCTAATGAGGGTGTTCTGTATAGTTCACTTCATCTTTTCTGTAGCCCATAAGAGACGATGAATTTCAAGGTTAAATTCTCACTGGAGTTATAAAACACACAGCAATTGAAAACTCAATAAATTTTGTTTAAGGAGCCTGTGAATAGCATTCATCATGCTCTTCATGATATTTTATCATCATTTTAACAATCTTTGAGCAATAATGTATATCAACAATCTTCATTTAATAAAGCAAAAATTACTCATTATGATGGCAAGAAAAATTCAACCTCATATTTTACCACAAGGGCTAAAATCTGAGGAAAAGATATAAGGTTTCCCCAAATCATTTTGATTCTTGTGTACTTAGCAGTGACAGGGTGGTCAGGGAAGATGTGCACCTTTGATATGAGGGTTTCCCGTGACTTTTTCAGGATAGTTTTCCTCCTTTGGTGTCCACCTTCTGCCCAGCATGTGAAGACTTCTGTCAGAATGGGTGGATGAGAACAATTTCATTTAAGAGCCATGAAGACGACTGAACCAGGTGTGGTGGAACATTTATAGAGTTTGGTTAGACAAAGAAGAAGCCAAGGTCATTCACTGCATTCTGAGCCATCACCAGTCTTCTCAACATTTTTTCTTACTACTGGACTTGGATGACTCTGGAAGAGAGAATCACGCTGATGACAATGACATTGTGCAATTCTGGCTCACTTAAATCTGATTCATGACAGTCCAAATACATCACACATTATGTCACTTTGGTCCTTTTTGAGTAAGAAGGATAACAATCAATCAATCAACTTAGTGGAGGTCTGTTATTTACCTACAAAGGAATTGGAAAATCTTCCCCATTTTGTAGGAGCACTAACACCAAAAGTGAATACGGTCAAGTAAAATCTGTGATTTTTATCACACTGGGGAATTCCTGGAATGGAAATCCTTCTTCCCATGCCTTAGTGGCTATAGCCTACTTATTGTTCTCAGTCACATGGAGATTAGAGAACTTGCCCAGGGTAACACATTTAGTGACAGGATTCAAACAAAGGTCTTCTTAACTCCAAGCCTTGTATTCTATCCGTGACAAACTCCAAGATTACAAAAACAGGATGAACAATCTTCAACTAAAGACATCCATAAAAATATCAGTTCTGCCTTTTCTTAGGTTTATTCTTTAAGTATTCTCTAAATGTTCTTCCTTTATAGATTATGAATGATTAAAACTACTGTTAGATATACCTAAAAAAAGACATGGAAAGTTGGCTACAAAAGCCTCAATAAAAGTAACATTATAAAAACTGATTCCAGAACTGAAGTAAGTAGTTTACTTAAATCCCTTTTAAACATACTATTGTATACCAGCTGTTAGAGCTGTTATTTCTCTAAGGAAAGCTTGAAGTAAGAAATTCAATTTAAAAGTGTAAGCTAAGAGAAGTTCAGCTTTAATTCAGAAATTTATAGACTCATCAACAGCAATAAACTGGAAGGAGCAAATCTAATATACTGTATTATGGCAGCATAATTCAAAGTGTTATAGTTAAAGGCCTGTCAGCACTTCCATTTCAAACTCCTATTTTCTGATGTTTATGATAACAATTTGCAGTGGACTGAATAGCAGTTTGTAAGAATTTAGTCTGGCAGCAAATTGTATCACTTTCATTCCTTGATGGGAAGGATAAGAAAAGACGTTGTTTGCAATATATAAAATTGGGTCAACCGTATTAAGGACTTTAGTTTTAAGGTGAAGGGAAAGGAAATAGAAGTCCCTACTTTTAGGTCGCCCTTGGATTATATACCTAGAAAAACATGATTCTAAGAATTATAAGAACAAGAACAAATACTTGCAGTTGAGTTTGGATTTCTGGAGCATAATAAAATGAGAAGAAAAATTGTTGATCACTTTTGGGAAAGAGCTGTATTGCTACACATTTAAGATACATTTTCACACTCAGAAATAGTCAATCTTTATGTATTCACAATACCATAAGATTAAGGATCTACAGTTAGAAAGGAACTTGGAGGAAATTAATTCAACTTCCTTATTTCATGGGTGAGGAAAGTGAGGCCCATAGAAGGTAAGAAATTCTCATGCTTCTTTTTAGTACTTCTTTCTCCATCATTCCATAGCAAACATTATTCTGAAAAATTACTTTGCTCTTATTGAGCCTTCTTTTTGTTCAGTTCCTTCTTGAACTTCCATTTTAAGTAAAATGATTAATCCATCCATATTTACATCCATGCAAGTCCAAGTACATTCCTTTCCTCATTCTGCTCCTGATTTTATTGACAATTTTCTCTATCATGCTCCCAGCAAACCTTCCTTTCCCCATCATTTCCCCCACTTACTTTTATAAGTTGTGACCCCTCGATAGAATGTAAGCTTCTTGAGGCATAGACTATAATTTTCTGATGTATTTTTGTTCTCATCCTTAGAACAAATCCTGGAACTTGTTTGCACTTAATAAGTGCTTCTTGACTTGACATGCCCAAAGTCACACAGGTAGTCCATATCAGTGAATGAATTGAAACCTAGGTTTTCTGACTTCAGGGCCATATTCATTTAATAGAAAGATGATGTGGTACTTTATAATCCAACTCAGTTCAACACTTTTATTATGTACACACTATGTGTAAGAGAGTTTTGTAAGCATTTTAGATACAAAGGCAAAAGGGAAATCTGTGTCAATGAATTGACACTCAAATAAGGTGATGTAGCATATAAAACAAGTAAGTATGCAGTAATTTGAGGAGTGAAAGAACTATGGAAATAAGGGTAAGTTTAAAAGAGAAGGTGATTTCTGAGCTGTCTTTAAGAAAGAGCCAGTGATAATGATCCCAGATGTAATGGAGACCATTGCATGCATGGAATACATGACTATGCTTGGCTGATGCAAATCCTCTTCTCCTTCTCACCAACCCCATTGGAAAGGGTGGAAGCCTGCTTCTGGGTAAGCCATGATGAAGTGTACTTTGGAGAGGGAAGTGCTTTGGAGAGACTATGGATCATTCATAGACATTCTACACTTGAATCTAGTCTGTTAGCCAGATGGTTAGAAAGATTGTTGGTTAATTGGTTGTATGATTTTTCAAAAGGGCTAGAAACATGAGTCTTGGCCATTTTTCTATTCAATTGAATTCTCTTTGGCCACTCTATCTTGATCTGACTTCTTCTCTTCTCCACTGAGAGACCCTATTGCATGAAGAGGGATCTTGGACTTTCTCTCCTCTGAGGCTGAAACATGTGTGGCCCCTTTGAAACATGTCTCAGACCTTAGTCTATATGTTCATTCTTTATTTTCCTTTTTGATGAAGAGATCAGAGACTCTGACCTTGTGAATTATAAAACATCAGTTTCTAGGTATAGTGACATGCTAAACATTTGGGATTTGCAACTAACTCAGCAGAAGATTTGGAAAACCATGGAAACTACAAAATGAATCCATAAGAACAGGAGAAAACATAGTATTGGAGACTTATAGGTGGAAGTTGGATAAATGAGTGTTAGCATATATTTTAGAGAGAGAGCAGAGTCAAAAAGAGAATTAAAAAAACAAAGCAGAAGAGAAAAATAACACATTAAGGATTTGGAAGTTACCATTAGAAAACAGAAGACCTATCAATTAAGGTGCTAATTTACCTATATATAATATTTATGTATGACTCAGAAGCAAAATATGTCCTGCAGATGTGAGTCTTCTTTTTGAAAAGTCTCCATGGAATAACAGGGATTATTTAGAAGACAAATCTTCTATCTACCTTAAATCTACACTCTACTCCCAGTATCACACAGAGTAAACTGTATTTTGGGATTAATCATGCTTAGCATAAGGTAGAAAGGGACTATAGTTATGGATCAAACACCTTCCATCTCTTTTGAATGATGAAACGGTAAACGCTATCTGGAGAGTATATGAAGGGATATGGTGAAGAGGATAACTGAATTGAGCAAAATTTCTGAGAATCAAAAAGTGAAAAGTAGAAAAACATGTTTGGTGTACCTTCCAACAAAGAAAAAACCTCTGCCAATGATACAGAAGCATGGCAGGACTAGGATTGTTCATCACAGTGCATTAGTTCAATTGAGTTTTAGTGTTGTTATGGTTTACCTCATTGTAGACTCTAATGTAATATATTTTAAAAAACAACAACCCATTATTTTTTCAATTGATTTGGCTTTTAGGCAAGAAGTGGAGATGGAAAAATGTTTTGACAAAATATTTTAATTTATCATTAAATTTATTAAATATTTNAACGCTATCTGGAGAGGGTCAGTATATGAAGGGATATGGTGAAGAGGATTACTGAATTGAGCAAAATTTCTGAGAATCAAAAAGTGAAAAGTAGAAAAACATGTTTGGTGTACCTTCCAACAAAGAAAAAACCTCTGCCAATGATACAGAAGCATGACAGGACTAGGATTGTTCATCACAGTGCATTAGTTCAATTGAGTTTTAGTGTTGTTATGGTTTACCTCATTGTAGACTCTAATGTAATATATTTTAAAAAACAACAACCCATTATTTTTTCAATTGGTTTGGCTTTTAGGCAAGAGGTGGAGATGGAAAAATGTTTTGACAAAATATTTTAATTTATCATTAACTTTATTAAATATTTTAAAATAATTAAATATTTTAGTAAAAATATTTAAATATTTTAATTCATTACATTGCAAGTCTCATTGCATTGTTCATTTCATATGATATAAAAAAGTAAAGTATCCCTCAATTCATCATAATATAAGTATCTAGTAATAATTTCTCACCCAGATATTACATTTAATATAAAAGGAATTATGCCACTTGGATTATAATAACAAAATTCTGTAAAGGTATAATTTTGTTGCTTTTATGATTAGAACTTTTGCTAAAATATATTTTGCCACTGGTTTACTGAAGTTCATAAAATTGCCCTGTTTACTTGTTCTACTATTAATTTCTGTCAAGTTTAGAGTCAAAGGCAAATTATACTTATCATGGGATTATAGCTATCACTGGTTGCCTTACTGTACCTTTTGAGCTTAGATTTAACATTAGATACCATGTGCATGTTTGCAAATAGAAATTGGAACCTTTTTCCCTTTTCCAGTTTGTGGAAATTAAGTTAGTTAGTTTGAAGGAAAACTCATTTATTCATATTAGCTGGTTATATTCCTACTGTGTGGAGTATGACTGTGTGGAATAAGAATCTGGTTAGTAGACCAACTCTGGACTGCCAGTTCAGCAAAATATGAAAAAAGATAGACTCATCAGTCCTCTTATTGTTATATTTTAAGAGCTTTGAATAGAGAACTAAAACAGCTACATTATTTAATGCCTATTATTTTCTGAGAACCTTAAAAAAAAATAAGCCCCTACATGCAAACTATAGCTTTACAAGTGAAGAGATCTAAAGGTTTAGAAAAGTACTTACGTCTTTTTCCAATCTCCTATGCTGAAGCTATCAGCTTTACACCAATCCTTGATAATTTCACAGGACCAACTCAGGCAGGCTTCCAGCCAAAAGGGGAAAAAAAAGGGTGGGACAGTTCTAGTCATGCCTCAAATCTTCAGAAATGTGATGCTCAGCATAAAAGCTCCAGGAAAAGCATTTCTTGTTTTCTGAAATGAAATGCTGGGCATTTGGAGCTTATTTATAAGAGCTCCTTTAAAATATTTATTTTTTTCCTAATCAGTCCTTTTTAATTTTTTGTCTATGTGTGTGAGTTTAGATATGGAGCTATGGCCTCATTAGGCTTCCTAGGAGATTACTGTCTGACTGTATAGATAACAAGGGGATATTGCTCAAAGAGCTTTGCGAAAGCAGAGAAATCAGCACATTTGGCCATGCTTACGAAGGAGGATAAGCTATAAATTTGCCAGTCATATTTTAGTTGATTTGACTCAAAGCAATTTTTTTCAGATTAGAAAATGAAACTAGCATGACTCAGTAGTCTGTGAGCATAAGGATAAAAAGCAGGGAAAGAGGGCATCCAGAGGTAAAAAGCATTTCTTTTAGAGTACAAGATTCAATTGGTTTCAAATGCTTTAGTGCATGACCACTAATTTTTAAAAATATCTTTTATTGATTTCTTTTGTTTTTACATCTCTATTTCTCCATTTCTTTCTTTTTCTCCCTCCCCAAGGAATATCCTTATAATAAAGAACAAAGGAAGAGGAAGACAAAAACAGTTTAGCAGAACTAAACTCTGTAGCAAAAACGTCAGATGTTATATGAACAACCATAATCTTCCTCTACCCCTTGCCCATCAAAGAAAAGGGGATAACTCTAGTCTTTTCAAAGTTTATTCTCAATATAAGAATAAGAACTGGAAGGAACTCAATTTGTTGTTACTGTTTAATCTGATTCTTTTTGACCCCATTTCAGACTTTCTTGACAGATAATGGAGAGTTTTACCATTTCCTTCTCCAGCTCATTTTACAGATGAGGAAACTGAGGCAAACAGGGTTAAGTGACTTGCCCAGAATCACACAATTAGTGTTTGAGGCCAGATTGAAACTTAGGTCTTTCAGACTCTAGGCTCAGTGCTCTATCCATTGTGCCACTTAGCTTCCCCTCATTTTACACATGAAAAAAAACCCCAAAATCTGAGGCCCATAAGGTTATGTGCCATACTCAATATGACACTAGTAGTGGTAACTAACAAAGCTGGAATGAGGTCTTTGATTTCAAATCTATTAATTCCATCATGATACATCCATTGTTCTCTGCTGATTCAGAATTCTCTTATAACATATATCCTTTTCTCCTCTTCCCTAATTACTAGTTAAGATCAATTAATGCTACTTAAGATATCCAAGAAGGCAACAGCATCACAATTTAAGGTTACTTGTCAGGGATATTTAGATAAACCTAAATGCCTACAAAACTGTGATAGGATATTTGTGTGTTCTGGGGAAGTTTGAAAATTCTGTTGGTAGACTTACTTGAAATTTGTGTCTTCTGTATTATGATTTGTCATCATGATTACATTGATCATGATGACGATGATGATGATGATGATGCTGCTGCTGCTGATGATGATGTTGGCAGTCACAATGATAGCTAGCATTTTTATAATATTTTAAGTTTTGCAAAGTACTGGACATATTACCTCATTGGATGCTCAGAACAACCTAGCAAGGTAGGTGCCATTATTATTACCATTTTATTTGGGTCTTCCTCAGTCCAAGCCTAACCATCTTTTGTCATCTTTTTTATATACTCTATACTAACACTACAGGCAGTTTGTAGTAGGAGGCAGGTGGATGGTACCGTGGATAAAGCACTGGTCATTGCATCAGGAAGACCTGAGTTTAAATTCAGTCTTAAGACACTTCCTACTGTGTGACTTTGACTAAGTCATTTAGTCTCTGCCTCAGTTTCCTTAACTACAAAATACGGATATTTATAGCACCCCAGGGTTGGTATAAGGATCAAATGAGATGTTTTTAGTAAAGCACCAAACACAGTACCTGTATACAGTAGGTACTTAATTGTTTCCCCCCCCTGCCTTTCCTAGTACAGATCAGTGCTAAATAATATCCCAAGAGCATGCACACAGTGTAGAGGAACATCAAATACAGCAATGCTACAAGGTAACAAGAGTGAAGACAAAGTTTCATTTCCATAATAGTGAAGTTTGGGTTTTGTGACACAGTTAACTCTGCTACCACAATTTAAGGATAAGTTTAAGAATACAATTATATAGTTTGTGGGTTCTCTATGTATGTAACTCTTGTCTATAAGCAGTCTCAGAGTGGGAGGTAGTTTGGTGTTTCCTTTTAGGGGCACTGACTGGAACAACTTTCCTCTTCCCCAGGCCTTCCAGATGGTAGCAACATAATCTCTCAGAGGCTTTGAGCCTTCACATTAACACATGTGACTTGCCAGAAAGTAAATAAATATATGTTGTGGAGAGTGAAATTTTCTGGCACTAAAAATGTGCATTTATAAAAACTAGAATGAAAAATGTCATTCAAGATGCCTACGTGCCTCTCGTACTTTGGGTGGCTGCCTACCCTTCCTACTTCTAGAATGTGATTTGTTCTTTGTTTCTAAATTAGCCATTGAAAAATGAAACATGCCTACATTCATCATCAATGCAAATTTTTCAGTCAATTTTACCTCAGTATTTATTGCCACAAATAAAAGGAATTAATTCAGTCAGTAGTGCCTTTTGAGATGGAATAACTTAATATTACTGAAAGGAGTAATTAGTTTTTGCTCTTGTTATTGCTATTAGTCTGAAACTGAGATAAAATATATTTTGTCACAGACTTCTCAGCATGGTTCTGATATTAGCAATAAATTGTTTATGTAATCTAAAATTTGTTCTCTAGATTCCAGAGTATTTTATAAAAGTAGAGAAGAAAGGGATGATTTTTTGGGGAGGGGATTACAAAGATTCTTTTATAAGCACTTCACTTAATTATGTAGCATAGATCCCAAATATTTTCTCTAGTACATGATTGTAAAAGGATCATGGTCCTTTTCTCTAAGCCTTCAATTCACCTGAGTCAGTGATGGGCAACCTTTTGAACTTGGTGTGTCAAAATTTGCCAAAAAACTGAGCATAACTCAGGTGGTGTGACACTTGGAGAAAAAAAAAACCCCACACCATAATTTCACAATATTTATAGTTTAAATAACAAAAATATTTAATTGTAATATATAACTGTATTTAATAAACCAAAAACTCATTCTTTAACTTGCTGGCTTAGTGACTTCTTTGTTCATCTGTCAGTTGGTTTCTTTAGTGAGTCTTGATATTATTTAACTTGTGTGGGGTGCTATGAACTAAGATAAGTGAGGGGGAGAGGAATTCTTTAACTAACCTGCCTATTAGTGATTTTTTTGTTGTTGAATTTCATTGACTAATGAAAATTCATTTAGCTGCTAAATCTTTAATTGAAGGTTGGTATTTTGCACACTTCAAGCCCAAGCAAGCACTACTAACTTCATCTGTCAATCTGTTTTTTTTTGGTGGTTTTGATATTTAACACTGAGAATAAGGTCTCCCAAAAGTACGTAGAGGGAAAAACTGTAAGTAAAGCCACCACTATATTTTTTAGGGTACTAAAAGTGTCTGGTAATCAGTTTCGGGCACTTCAAATTTCCTGTTTGTAGTGGCAGTCCTCTTGATTCTCCAAGCGGCACCTTTTCAGATTCTTAAGCTTGACCTCAAGTTAAAGGTTTTTATTTTTTGAGTTCAGGGAGGCAGTGACAGAAGATAGAATTATAGATAGCTTGTTAGCCCTGCAGGCAATTAGGGATTAACAAGCCTGACTGACCACAAGATGGCACATGTAACTGTCTTTTAGAAACGGGCAGGGTTAATAAGGAGAAATAGGTGTTAATAAGGATGCACAAAGTAATAGTGGTGAAATGGAGTCTGCACTATGCTGCAAGATGGGGTTCCTCATGTAAATCAAGATGGCTGCCAATTTCTAAAGGTGGGAAATGGCACCCATAGCACAGGCCCTCCCCTCTCTTATTTCAGTAATTATGGTCAATTAGGAATCCACGACACCCCAGAACAATAGATTGGATGATGGTGGCTGTGGTTATGTGGTTGCTGGTAATGGCGATCACAGGGCCCCCAGAGATGTGACCCCCGCGGCATTCTGCTGCTCCCTGCTCCACTGGCTGGAAGTGAGGTCAAAGGTCCCCAAGGCAGACACTCTGTGGCAGAGTTCTGTTGTTTTGGCCTATAGACCTCTGGCACAGAATGTCTACACCACACTACAGCAAATGTTTCATCCTTGGCATGCGGCCTCATACTTCTCTGTATGCGACTGGATACGGCTACGTGTCATTGAAAATGGTTGCGAGTGTCAGTGCTGACACGTGTGTCATAAGTTCGCCATCAGGGACCTAAGTGTTTCAGGAAGGAGTTCTGAATATTATCACTAAGTTGCCTCTCTGTAAAAGGAGAGTTCAAAAGTATAGATATCAATACAGAGAGCTATAGTTACAGATAGACCTCGATACCCATATGTATAACTAGATATTATGACTATGAATACATATACACCCATATCTATCTGGCTCTCTCTCTCTCTGTGTGTGTGTGTGTGTGTGTGTGTGTGTGAATGAGTGTTTTGAGCTGTGACACAGATTCTAGAAAAGAAGAGCTAGTTCCTTGGGGTTAGAATTGACTTCTATTTGATGAGAACTTAGAAGAACTGCAGAACACATTGCTAGTACAGAAACTTAGGATAAAGAAAGAGGTACCTGCAAAATTGCTATTGTCTTTTTTTTTTTAAACCCTTAACTTCTGTGCATTGGTTCCTAGGTGGAAGAGTGGTAAGGGTGGGCAATGGGGGTCAAGTAACTTGCCCAGAGTTACACAGCTGGGAAGTGTCTGAGGCCGGATTTGAACCTAGGACCTCCCGTCTCTAGGCCTGACTCTCAATCCACTTAGCTACCCAGATGCCCCCTAGCTATTGTCTTTTGAGAGGTAAGAACTGCAGGAAGTATGGCAAGTAGGCAAAGCAACTTGGAAAAATGTAAAGAAGAACAATGATTGGTTATATAGGATAGGTGTAGTTGGTTATGATCAACCACAGTTCCAAAGAACTCATGATAAAACATTTTATCTATGTGTTTCTGAGAAACACATATTTTGTTAAGAAAAACAAGAAGGAGCTGAAGATGTTGCAGGACAACAATTTAAAAGTCATCAAGATCCAAGAAGAGGCCATCAAGGCCCTGAGCACCAGTGAATCCTAGTTTAAGCTCCTTAAACCCAAGATCTCCAAGGCCAATGCCTGATACAGTAATCATAAGATGGCCACCAAAAGTCCAGGGCTTAGTGTTGACACCAAATGCCTAGACCTCAGCATCACAAAGCCTGACTCCAAGGTTGCCAGAACCATCAACCCCTAGGCTGCCAAATCCACTGACTCTTAAGTTCACCCAGCTTTGCCTCAAGGTCACCATATCTGAGCCCACAGCTACCAAAGCTGACACCAAAGTCAGCCAGGCTACCAAGTCTGAAACAAAGGTCACCTAGTCTAATTCCAAGGCAAACTTTGATTCCCAAGGCCACAAAATCTGATTTTAAGCTTCTAAAGTCTAGAGATTCCAAGGCTCCTTAAGCCTGTTGAGTTCATTGATCCTAAGGATGCCAAACCAAAAGATGCTGGTGCTTCAAAATATATGATTTAGATTCTACCAAACATTCAAAGAACAATTAATTCCAATACCACATAAACTTTTTGGAAAAATAGGGGAAGAATGAATTCTTCTAAATTCCTTTATCACATACAAAACATTTGGTACTGATACTTAAATCAGGAAGAGCTAAAACAAAAAGTATAGATCAATATTCCTAATTAATATTGATGTAAAAATTTAAATAAAATACACAAGAATCATTTATCATGACCAGGTGAAATGCAGTGGTGCTTTAGTATTAGGAAAGTTATCAGTATAATTGATCACATCAATAACAAAACCAATAGAAACCATATGATTATCTCAATAGTTGCAGAAATAGCCTTTGATAAAATACATTCAAAATAGAAATTTGATAAAGAAATAAAATTTGATACCATAAACAAATTTGGGAACAAGATAAAGTTTACCTGTCAGACTTATGGATAAGGGAAAATTTATAACTAAACAAGACACAGATAACATAATGAAAATGAAATAAATATTTTGATATCATGAAATTAAAAAAGTGAGGGAAACAATAAAATGTTGGTAGAACTTTGAACTGATACAACTATTCTGGAGAACAATCTGGCTCCATACTCAAACATCCATAAAACTATACATATCCTTTGACCTAACAATATGACCACTGAATCTGTATCTTGAAGAGATCATAAATAGGGGAAGAGGTCCTACTTGCATGAAAATATTTTTAGCAGCTTTCTTTGTAGTGGAAATAGGCAGAAACTGAGGGGTATCTATCAACTGGGGAATGGATGAACAAGTTGTGATATATAGTTCAGAAATGACAAATAGAATGAGTTCAGAAAAACTTGGTAAGACTTATCTGAAGTGATCCAAAGTGAAGTGAGCAGAACCAGAAGAACAATGCATATTTTAACCGAAACATTGTATGATGATCAACATGTAAAGGATTGAACTATTATCAACAAATCAAGTTCCCAGGATAAACTCAAGGAACTCGAGGTAAAAAAAAATACTCTACAAAAGATACCCAAAGAAGGAACTATTGGAATGTGATTTTAGCTTAAAGTATGCCATCATCTGCTTCACTTCCTTCTTGAGTTTTTCATTGTATGTGTGATGTGTATCTTTTATCATGACACAGGGAATATGGAAATGTGTATTATATGAAAGCTTTGGTATAACCTAAAATTGATCATTTACTTCATTGGGGAAGGAGGTTAGGGAGGGAAGGAGAGAATGTGAATCACAAAATGTCAGAAAACAATTTAAAAATTGTTTCTATGTGCAATTAAATAATAAAATAAAGTTTAAAAATAGTTGCTTTAGTACACAAATACTTATTTAAATTGTAAACCATCACTTTTCTCAGTTAGGTTATGATTGTTAACTATTCCATACAGATATATGAAATGATGAGTCATAAAAGTTATGTATTTTTTTAAAAAATTATTTATTTTTTAAAGTATTTTTCCATGGTTATATGATTCATGTTCTCTCCCTCCTCTCTTTCCTCCCTTCTCCCAGAGCTAACAAGCAATTCCATTGGATTACACATGTATTATCACTCGATATCTATTTCCCTATTATTAATTTTTGTAATAATCTTTTAAAACCAAAATCCCAAATCATATATCCATATAAACAAATGATAAACCATGTGTTTCTTCTATGTTTCTACTCCTACAGTTCTTTCTCTTGATTTGGACAGCATTCTTTCACATAAGTCCCTCAGATTGGATCATTGCATTGCTTTTAGTAGCAAAGTCTGTTACATTTGATCATCCCACAATGTTTCAGTTACTGTGTACAATATTCTCCTGGTTCTGCTAATTTCACTCTGCATCAGTTCATAGAGGTCTTCTTAGTTTTTATAGAAATCAAGCAGTTCATCATTCCTTATAGCACAATAGTATTCTATTATCATATACCATAATTTGTTTAACCATGAAGAATGGAATTTACACAGGGAAGCTATGAAGGCAGGTCAATAGTGACAGAAATCCAAAAGTCATTTATAATCTTGAAGCAGGGGGAGTTGGGAATTGCTAATAGCCCTGAGGAGGGGTCTGATCTGGTTCCCTGGAGGAGCATCAGCTCTGAGAAAAACTTCTGAAAGACTGGGTTTTCCATAGTGGGGATTTCCCAAATCTCTGAAGAAAACCCAACAGCCTCGAACCATCCTGCTCTCTGAGCTGAGGACACCTGTGTAAAGTGATGAACAGCAGATATCTTGAGGGGGAAACTTTGAAAGAGGCTGGGTCAGCCTGAAACCTGATCTATCCTGTTACTGCCAGCCTAAAGACTTCAAATCTTTCTCTTAGCTTAGGAGAACAGTGTCAGTTCCATCATTAGACATATAGAGTCAGGCAAGCCTTGGCTTTTAGCCGAGGGCTGAAAGGCTCCAACTGATCACACTGTCAGCTAGGGATCCCATTACCCTCTTTCCCAATCTGAACCTTGTTATTCATTTTTTTTTAAAAACTTCATTCAACTTTAAAGGAAAGCAATTAGATCAATTAATAAGAGTTATTTTTATTAATTAATTAATAATTATTAAAGGAAGATTAATGAGTGAAGGATTATTCAGAGAGATAGCTCTCTAAGGTCCAGGTAGAGCCAAGTCCTGGGCCAGCCACCATTGCTGTCTCTCTGGCAGGGGTTTGTAACAGAAGGGACATCAAGGGGCACTAGGTAATGCAAAGCCCTAGTCAAACATTAATTCATTACCCCAGTGGTGTCCCTTATCTGGCACAGACTTCTGTATCCTCTTGCCACTAAGCTATTCTATCAGGGACAGAGGGAGCCATTTGCTCACTGTCTAGAAGGGAGGGATATGCACACAAGTGAGTTCACTGAAACAACCTGACCAGTCATTTATTTCAACATCATAGGGGTTTCTCTACCTTTTAACAGTCATTCCCCAGTTAAGGGCAACCTCTCATTTTCCATTTTTTACCATCACGAAGAGCACGGCTATAAATATTTTTTGTACAGAATTTTTTTTATCTCTTTGGGGTACACACCTGTAGTGGTACTATTAGATCAAAGGACATATATTCTTTTAAAACCCTTTGAACATAATTCCAAATTGCTTTCCAGAATGATTGGATCACTTCACAACTCCACTAGCAATGCATTAGTGTCTCAATTTTGCCACATCCCCCTCCAACATTTATTATTTTCTTTTACTATGAAAGTTAGATTTTTAAGAAACTTTTTTATTTTACTATTAGGACATCTGAAGAAAGGTTGTTCACTGGTGGATATTATAATTTTTCATGAGTTTTATTTCCTCTTTCCTCCAAATAATGGTTTGAGAAATCTGATGACTTTCTCTTTATTTCCCAAAGTTCCAAAATATCTAACCAAGAAAAGTGATCCAGGAAAACAAGAAGTCCCCAAAGTGCCCAAGAACTTTGTGTCAGGAAGGAACCTCTAACAACTCATTTGACCTAAAATTAAGGAAAATCAGGAAGCTAAGAGACAATACAATTTAGGAGAAACAGAAAGTAATGCTAGTGCTGTTGCTGGCAATTACTAATTTACTTTAAACATGAGTTAGTTAAGGGAAACACCTAAAAGAAAAAGTGGATTGACATGTCTCTATATCTGTTTGCTCAGTGAGAAACAGACTTATAGAATTATAAAAGTTCATAATTATATAATAACCATAGCTTATAATGAATGAGCATTTACTTTAATTTTCACCTTACTTTCTTCATATTTTTTCCATATCTCTTAAGATACTTCTTAATTCTCTTGCATATGGAAGTAAAATTATGTAAATAAGATTATTTTCCAATTCCTGAGAATGATTTTCTTTGTAATAAACTCACTGAAAATATCATTAAGTTCTAGAGAAATTGCTCCTTTGACTGAATCTTGCCCTGGATCTTTACTAAATCTAAGCATTTAGCAGGATTTGGCATGAGATAAAAAATTAAATTCAGTGGACAGATTTTTAAGGAAGACTTACATGCACCCTTAGAAATAAAGTTTGCCTTTATTTTTGGAGAAAAGACTTCAATAAACAAGGGAGAAGGTATTAAGCATGAAAATGTAAGATATAAATGTCTTTTTGAAAGGGAGAATTTTGCACAAAGGCACCAGAAAATGTTTAAGTATCCAATGGAAGAATAGGAATGAAATAGGAAATATCTTTTTAAAATGAAAGCATTGAAGATTCTTGGCTTTAATTGAGAAAAATTTGGAAAGTCCTGGTCAAGATTATGCAAAATAAATAGAACCATAAGTGACTGAGTTTTTAACTAAGGCATTAAGCAAAATGCTAATTAGTTGCCTGCCTGACTTATTCACCAAGGTTCTTTTACTGGTAAATTAGTCCTTAGCTTACATAATGATGTGACTTTTAATACTTTCCTTAGTGACAACTTGATTTTCTTTCATACACAGTATCTTCTCCCAATGGTTTATATGATCAGATATAGAAATGGATAAAACATTAGAGTTTTTTTCAGCCACCTTATTTTATAGTTAATAAAACTGAGTTCCAGAATGTTGACATGATTATCCAAGATTATGCAGAATAAGTAGTAGTTAGTTTTCACATGGTAGTGTTGTCATCTTCAAGATTTATATCATTCTGTGATATTCTTCATAAACAGAGATGACCTAATTTGGCAAAAATCCACTAAATTCCAATAAAACTAGATGTTGAATTAGGGGAATGAGTTAAAGTAAGGCACGGAAAAGTTAATGGAAAGTCACCATTCTACAAAGTTCCTCATCAATTTCTATTCATCCATGCTGAGTAAGGGCATTTATAAATATCACAGGAAGCACCAAATGAGAAAACAGGGGGATATATATACACAGAGACCAGGAATTCTCCCATGTTCACCTTCTTGGAAAAAAAAAGCACTCTTCTTAGCACATCACAGAGGCAAGGAATAAAGATTGGGCAGAAATGCCTTTCAATCTAGTATGGCAGTGACATTGGGAAAGCTTTTTATTCACTAAATACTACCTGACCTAGATGGAAGAAAAGTTAATTCTAAGTTATGGATCTTCTGAGGTGGAAAATTTTGATATTTTATTCTACAACCTTTTGTGTGCTAGGTATTTCTGACCTTTCCCTCAACCAAAATGGAGGTTGAAAGAAGTGGTAAGCTTGAGTGAATTTATAGGACATGGAAGCAGGTATATGAATCTGTATCATCTGAGGGGGAAGAAATGACATGGAAGTGTTACTTGATGGAAGTTGGAACGAAGAAATCCAGACTTTGTGTGTGTATATATGTGCGTATCATCAGTGATCTCTGTTGGAAAAAAAATCTATACATATATGTACAATTGCTTCGGGGAAACAAAAGGAAAGAGAAGGAATTCTCATAGAGAAGTATGTTATAGAGTACAAAAATCAGAAATGAGAAAAACAAAACAAGCAATAACAACACAAGACCTTGAAGAATGAAAGTGCTATAATAAAATTATAATAAATCATCTGAGTTATATAGAAATGATAAAGAAACAAACATATGTTTTTCCAGTCAATAAGTAGGAACAACAGATGTGTGGAATTTCTTGGGTACTGTATTGGTTGATTTTGATTAAATATTTGTCTCTCTTATAAGGATGTTTAATGGTAAATATCCTGATGTAACATCAAAAGGCAATGATAAAGCTTCTTTTTAAAGGCATTTCATATTATCTGAATTTCAAATTATAAATTATGAATTTTTGTCATTCTAAATCTTATTATCTTTGGGAATACAAAATAATATCACACTATAAGACTGTGTTTTTTATCACCAATGGGTAGAGAATTTCTAAAGAGAGTAGGTTTTATATTTTAGGCCAGAATAATCCCCTTGTGGTAATGATCATTTTTAGCTTGACTGTTTTTTTAAGGTTAAGGTGGAGAATAAAAACTTTAAGGAAAAAATCACAGGCAAAGAGAAAAAAAAATTCCTACATCTGTGAACTATCAGGAAAGGCCAATCAAGTGATGTTATGCTGGGAAAAACATCTGATCAATATTGACCAGAGACAGCTGAAAGAAAAATAGATAAAATGACTTTCTAGAATTACACTTGGCTCTTTGAAAGCCCTGGGTCAAAAACTGGATAGATAAATCACTTCAGTGTCCGTAGAAATTTGTAATATATAAAAGTTTAATGTAGTTGAGGTACTTGAATTAGAAAGCAAGTGTAAAGTAACTCATTGCTTCTATTGTGAGAAGGTACCTGTCTGGCTGTAGAGAAAGGAAACCACCATTTAAAGTAAATGCTCCTAGAGGAGGCCACTCATAGACATATTAGTGTGGTATTTTGGATTTTCTCAAAAAATTTAATGTTTGGAAGCCACTAGAGAAGCAATACAGGGTAGGACCAAACCCTGAGGAAGAAGACATAAATTACTTGCAAATTAGAGCTTAAAAGGAACTTGTTTTTAGAAGCTGTCTCCATGCACTGTATTTGTACTCCCACTTTCCTTTTAGCTAGGTTTATTTCACAAATGTGAAAGGACATTGCTCTTTTATCCCCATTTCATTTCAGAATAAATGGCCAATAAGAATCAATAGCAATAATTCATGTGGCATTCAGCAGGAAAAGAACTTAGTCACCTTGTCGATAAACTAAACTGCATTCAGCTTGAACTGACAGTTGCTTAGATGGATACCCAATGTTGCAGATAGTCCTTCACCAGCAGGCAGAACCCAAGCCCTCTATCCATTCTCATGCAGTGTAAAAATTGTCTGTGTTTCCCCACAAATCCACCATCTTGTTCTTGTGTAGAAGAAAAGAGGACTTCATCTGATCATTTTTCTCTCAGGGAAAAGTAAATAGCTATCTATGTTGTATTATCCTCACTGCGAAACAAGCCTGCCTTTTCTCAGTCATTCATGTCTTCTCTGATGGCATTTATGTATTTCAGTTCTCAAAGTTTTCATTAGTGATATGCTGCAGGCTCCTTGTGCCCACCATAGAGATTTTGAACACCTACAATTTTAATTCTCTGGAGATTATGCTAATCTATGATTCCTACTCTGCAGCATCACTGGGAGAATATTAGTATTAAACATTTTGCAACAGCAAGGAGCTTGGGATCCTTGAAGGCCCTGCTCATTTGTTAGATAAATAACTGAAATTATGGCCTAAACAACATTTTCCATGTCAAGTGTTATTTTCACCCATTCAGATTTCATATCTTAGTATGTTTTACTATCTCTGTGCTTCTTTCTAATGTAAATGACTTAAAAAAACAGTACCATATTAGTGTTAAAAAGTTCTTTATATTTACCCTGATATTGTTCAGCTAATTTGTTTATATTTTATTTCATTAAAGTTTTTTTTACTTCTATTAAAGAATCTAAAACGAGAAATAGGGTATGAGAAGGAGTTACTTTCCTACATAGTGATTTACATTTTATTTTGAGTTAGATGACTTTTTAAGAGACAGAGACAGAGAGGGAGAGAGAGAAAGAAAGAGAAAGAGGAAGAAAAGGAGAGAGCTCTAAATATTACCATATAACTATTAATATGAAATGAGATCTATTTTGTATTTATAAAGTAATTAAGAATGCCACACAGGCTAATATTCTAAGCAATTATAATTAATCAAAGCAATCAGCTATCTACTCTACCCTGAAAGCTAGAGCTAACTAAACATTTTATCTTTTTTTTTTTAATACTAGTAGCAAAAATGCTATAACATTTTAAATGAAATACAAACTCAGATCATTTTAGTGGTATTTGGAGTCACTAATGACTTTCACTAAGTGACTTTTGGAGGCATAATGCATGAATTTATTAGTTTCAGCTGAGTAATGAAGATCAGCTACTTAGGTCAGCTATAGTATGATGGTAGATCCTAAGAATTCATTTTCCTCCATTATTCCACCAGTCTCACTCTGATGTGAATTGCCATAATGTCACTATAGTTTATTTTAAAATAGTCATTATGGCAGAAACCCATTGTGCTGTCCATTATTAAATTTACTTATGAATTACTGTTCTTCCCCCACCCCTGAAAACTTGCATTTTCTCATTGGACCTCAGGCTAGGCCCAAGTATTATAACAGAGACCAAGGGGACCCAAATAGATAGTTTGCATTATACTGGAGGAAGTACATAGACTGATAATGCCAGTGTGGAAAATTACCTAATCCAAACCAAGGAAATGTAGTCTTAGACTATTTCTCCTCCATGTGAAACAGATCAGTGAACTGAGTGTAGATCCTTCTGGGTGTGTTTGAATTCCCTTTAATGTTCTCAAGTCAATACTCAGAATTTTATAGGATTATCTGAAGTCACTTAGACATTAGAAGGATACCCCACAAGAAATTCTCTGCCTTTTAAAATTCTAAATTCTCATGATTTTCTCCAACTTGAACCACCACTTAGCTGTAATTGTAAAGGCAATTATCCCTTCTCTCTCTCACACCTTTCTCTTTCTGAAGACTAGAGATAGTATCCTGTGGATTTGAGGAAAAACCCTAGGATTAACTGAAATACAAAATACCATCAACAAATATAATTAATGTGATCAACAACAAAATCTTGTTTCACAGCATGATGTATATATGTATGACATCATATTATCTGCTTTCTTGGAAGGAAGAAGGGATGGGATAGAGAGGAAAAAAGAATGAGATATAGATTTTTGGCATAGCTAATATGATCTTTTTTTCTTTTGAATAGGCATTATATTATAGTTATATTATATTATGCACATAATATAATATATATTATAGTTAATTATAGTTTATTACATATTTATAACAAATCATATACATTATATTATTAAATTAAATTATACATATATAAATAAAAATGAATGGCAACTAAACCAATAATTACTACTAGAAACAACAAAAAATAAAAAAAATAATCAATTGGCATTTATATTGTATTTTAAAATTTTTAAATTGATTTTCATACTTTTTAATTCAAAGAGCAGTTTTGTTATTGAAGTAATATTGGTGCAATTTCCCACATTTTACAGATGAGGAAACTGAAACTCTCATTTAAACCAGTTTAATCAGAGTAGTTACAACTTACATAGATTGGCCAAGGAAGGGTACCAAGTTTAAATAATGAAATGTGGGGATATGATATTTTAACTGGAGCCTATTTTTTAACTATTAGAATCATGAAAATAAAGTAACCAACTTGAATAAAGATAAAACAACTTCTGTGGCACTTTAAAATATAATCAACATATAGATCTTTTCAATATTACCATGTTTAAACTCAACATGGTACATGCTCAAAAATGCATGAAATAAAGTGAAATTTATTTGGAAAATCTTAGTATGATTGGAACAATATACTGAATAGGAGAGGTGTATGGGATATTAAAGGCAGGACTAGAATCTCTGATGTGAGGGCTTGCTGAGCCATTATTCAGGCTGCTCATCCTGCTGTCTACCTTTCACCCAACTCTCATCTGTGATTGGCTCCAAGAGCAATAGCATGCACAGTAAACACCCTAGTAATCCAGCCCAGCAGATGAGCTAACATTAGGTTGAAGGTAATTGGCACTAAAACCCATTAGTGAATTTTGGGGATGTCTACCCCAATCATGTGAAGACTTCACCCAGTGGAATGGGTAAATGAGAACAATTTGTTCCAACAGCCATGAAGGCAGCTGAAGCAGGCACTAAGAAGCACTTAGAGATTGGCCATCCACTGTATCACATTCACTACATCACCAGTCCTCTTGACTTTTGTCTTGACACTGGACTTCAATGACTGGAGGAGAGAGTGAGGCTGATGACTTTGTGTACTCTGCTTTATCTGAATCCAAATGAAGCATGAGTTAAGACTGGTCCTTTTAAAAAAGAATAGGGACATATCCTACTCTATCCAAAAGAACTATATTTTGAGTGGTCATTTTTCTCTGGAAATTATAATGGATTTGCAATGAGTTATCCTTCCTCTTTCACCTAGTCTTCTAAGTGACAAATGACGTTTCAAGATGAATACATACAGTTAGGTGTATCATTGGTGGCTATGGAAGAATAAACTTACTGATTTGACCTAAGTATTTTGTTTTATGTTTAATACCATATCATAAATAAATGTGCGAATTAGCCATCAATTTCCCCATCTATTAGTAATAGTACATGATAACAGTAATAAGTACAAACATATTATAAAGTTTTATGAAAGTGATTTGAAGAAATAGACTCTTATTTTCTCTGAAAGCTCAATACATTTTCTAGAATTTATCCTTCATGCCTCAATTTCCTGATCCACAAAAGCAAAAGGCCCCTCGTGCCTCTCATTCGATGATTAATGAGATCATATCAAGAAATTGCCTAGAGCTCCAAAAGGAAAGGCATTGATTAAGTGAAAGAAGGTAGATATTTGATAGAGAGAAAAAAGAGGTTATGGGTTTTTAGTTAGCAGTGGCTACCTCCAAAACCTAATACTTTATATTGAATAGACCATACATCTTAACCTATAGGCCCATAGGCAAGAATCCCTTTGTTCTGCAAAGCAGAACTCTATATAACTTTTACTTCTCTTGTTTTCAATACCAGTAGAAGTTCTGCTTAAGATGTATAACATGTATAATTAAAAGAACCAGAAGGAAGTCCTAAAATATGCTTTACCTGAAATTACTTCATTAGTGTGAGCACTAGAAAAAATATTATTGGAACATTATTTCACTTATGACATTGTCTAATATAACATTGTGTACTGACAGTAAACATGGTATAGATATTTATTGTCTTAGTTTTTCATTGTCAGTCATATGGTAATAAAATCTTCTTCAGAGTTTTAAGACTTGTGTTGCTCAAGTGTTAGTATCCTATTTGCATGTTTTCATCTGGCAATATATCCATTTATAGTATGTACCTGGTAGTTTAACTAGTTAAGAATATGTTCGTTATTGAAATAATGCCTCGCCTGGCATTAGTGCTTTATGTAATGATACATTCATGCCAGTTTTAATGTTAAGAATACACAATACATTATGTTAAAGCACAGCTACTAATTCTTATAATAGGAGAATTAGAAACACATGGTTTTTCACACATGCCAGTTATATAGTGATAGTTACAACATAGTTTCACATTTGCCCAGGTAATAAACTGTAAAATAATAAATAATGCAGATTTGTATATCTGACAACTTCCATAGCATCCAAGTTCTTATTGATCATAACTCTCACCTTATTATTTGATCTTTCAAATGAAGAATTGGTATTCATTGTTACTGATTAGTTAATATTTTCATCTTTCAATGGATCTGTGATGGCATTGATATATGTGTTTTTGCCAAAGATATAAAGTGAAGCATACATCTATCTACTACTCATTCTGTGCAACTTTCATGTTTGCCCTATAGTAAATTTTTGACAGTGGGGTCACTTAGCATGCAGAGGATGTTGTCATATTTTGATGGGCCATTACTTGATCACTCAATAAACTAGAATCATGGGTTATTTCTAACAAAGTAATATTTAATGAGAATATATGTATTGCTCTCAGTATATACATACACAATTATAAATGTATTTATGTACCTATACACACATATGTGATTAAATTTTCTCCATCCACTTATATTCTACATAAGTATAGGTTGTAATAGGATCTCTATATTAGTATAAGTACAGGATCGACAGAGAATATGACTCATTGACTGTCCAAGAGAATAAAAAAAACAGAGATTTATAGCTGAGTGAAAGCTCAATGTGAACAGAAGTATAGTATAGCAGTCAGAAAATATATTCAATATGATCTTAGGTTACACCATGTCAAAAGAGGGCAAAATCATCTCCCTATACTTTATCTTGGTCAGGTGACACTTGAAATATTTTATTCACATCTGGGCTCCATATTTTAAGGTGAAATTGACAAGCTGAAGTTTCTCTGGGTGAAGGTGACCAAGAATATTAGGGACTAAAATCATTCTCTAATAGGAACGCAAGAGGAAATTTATACTAGCTGTCTTGAAATATTCAAAGAGGTGTCATGTGGAAGAGGAATTATATTTGTTTTGTGTGCTTTTAAAGAAAAGGACAAAGAATGATGGGCTGATATTAAAAGAAGACAGATTTTGCCTCAATATAAAGGATATTGAAGGATTTGCTAAAGGACACATTTTCGGGAAGATACTATCAAGCTGGAAAAACTCCACAGAAGAGACTTGTGATGAACTTTATGTCTATGAGCCACGTACCTCAAAACACATTTAGAGAATTTTACAACCAAGTCAGTTACAACTTTTATAGACTATCTACTAAGACTTACGTAGGTTATAACCCTCATCAGGAGAAAACATACTTACATTGACAAAAATTATAAATATTTTAACTATGGAAATCCAATGAAGAATTTGATAATAATAGATATATCCTGAATTGAGTTAGAGGAATTGAGGTCATACATTCTCTGTGTCATTTAATGGTTGCATAACCTTTGTTAAGTCCCTTACCCATTCTGGATATCAGTTTCCTCATCTGTAAAATGAAAAAGTTAGACTAGATAACTACAGAATACTTGTAATTAAATCTGTTATAATATAAAAATGAAAGGACTTCCTTTTTGAGTTAAAAAAGTTTTGTATCAACTATCAATAATATGAAAATAGGTCTTGATCAATGACACCTGAAAAACCCAGTGGAATTGGGTATTGGCTATGGGAGGGGGGTTGAGGGAAGAGGAGGGAAAGAACATGAATCTTGTAACCATGGAAAAATAATCTAAATTAATAACTAAATAAAATAATGCTATTAAAAAGTTTTGCATCACTATAAATACTCATTGCTGAATATATTATGAAAATGAATTGCATTGGATCAGAGATTGAATAACCTCCAATGCCCCTTTGATTGTTGATAGTCTATGATTCTAAAATTAATATTTTTTTATATTGTGGTCATTTCAAATCTGGTATTATATAAAATGGTAATGGAAGCCAGTAGAAAATAAGATTCAATATACAATTGTTTATTCTGTATCATATTTTGCTTCTTTGTTGTAATGCATTAGATAACATGAAATGTGGCCATTTTTGTTGTAGTCTATTATCTTTTTTCTAATACCAGAATTTTTAGAGATTATATTTTTGGTAAAGAGCACTGAATTTGGAGTTAGAGTACCTTATTTGACAATAATTGTTTGACTTTGGCTAATGGGTTAACCTTTTTAATTCTAAGTTTCTTCAAATATAAAAATTGGGACACAAGTATTTGCAATACCTTTGCCTCAGGATTATTGGCAGGTAAATTTCTTTGAAAATATAAAATACTTAATGAATGTGCATTATTATTATTATTAAAGACTTCTAACTATAAATAATGCACATTAAAATGGTAGATGGTATAATCTATTGTGTTTTTCAACGTTGGTGGCTAGAAAAGAGAAATCGTTCACAAGTAGGTAGTTTTTCCACTAGCACATATCATTTAAGTCCTACAAGAGAGCATAATTTTCTATATTTTTTGTTGCCCATCTCCATCCTCACTTCCCCACCATTAGATTATAAAATCCTTTAAAGCAGAGACTCTTTTTTCTATTAATTGTATCCTTAGTACTTAGCAGTGTGCCTGGCACGTAGCATATGCTTAATAAATGTTTATTGGATTGAGTTGGATCATTTAATCTTTTGGCAGAAAAGCATAAAGAATAGGGAGGGACCTTCAATGACAACTCAATATAAATTTTCCATAAGAAAATTCATCTAGTAACTCTGTAAAGCAAGTGGAGTGATTTTAACTCAAGAGACTGATAGATAATGGAGACTTCATACCTGAGAGAAGCTTTAAATATAATGAACAATGCAATATGGATTCACCTTCAATAGTAGTCCCCATTAGAGATCAGCATCACAATGTATATACTAATCTAGCTGAGATTATGAATGTGGAAAATGCATTTTTCCAGTTTTGCTCTTATTTTATTTATTTCTGTATCTAGAGATATGCTACTACTTCCCTGCTGCTACTTTTAGTTCCTAAAAATGCCAAATATGTGCAGATGTCTTCAGTATAGTTGAAAAGGAACAGGCATCTTTCACATACAATTATTGTCTATTTGCTATTATCTTGCATCTGTCCTCCTGCTTGCTGCCTTTTTTTGGTTTATTTTTTTGCCTGCTGCAGATGCTCTGATTTATGATAGAAGACTAAGTATTTGAAAAAAAATATTTGTTTGCACATTAAAATACCCAATTATCTTTCTTCCTCCCCCTTCCTCCATTAGAGGAAGCATCATTTGGCAAAAAGATAGATGTGTATATAAAACTATGTCTTATTTCTATTTATCAGTCCCTTTTCTGGAGATGAAGACATATGTCATTCTTCAAACAATATTTCTGTTGCTGTATATAAAGTTCTCTGGATTCTGCTTATTTCATTCTTCATAATTTCATGTAAGTCTTTCCATATTTTTTTCTAAAATTTACCCACTCATCATTCCTTACAGTGCAGTAGAATTCCATTATAACCATATGCCACAACTTGTATAGCCATTTCCCAATTGATGGATGTCTCTTTAATTTTCAATTATTTGCCACCATAAAGAGAGCTGCAATAAATATTTCAAAATATATAGGTTTGTTTCTTTTTTCCTTGAACACCTTAGAAAATAAACCCAATAGTGATATTGCTGGGTCAAAAGACAAAGTATTTTGCCTATTTAAAAATTTTTTTTTCTTTGCTCTCCATGCCTTGGCTTTCTTTTCCCTTCTTTCCTATTTGGATTTTGACCTAACAGTATTCTTCTATTTCCTGGATCCTGTTTGTCTATCTGCTTTCTGACTCATTGCTTCATCTTAAGCTTCAATTTGTGAGCATCTGTGGTCCAGACTAAAAAGATTCATCACCTAAACTAACTATAGCATATGATTCCTTGGGTCTCATTTTTTTGCTGTCAATACTCTGCCATCCATAGTTCTGGTTTTAACTGAGCAGAATCAATTACAAAAGATTGTGTACACATATCTCCTATATTTTTTCCTTCCTTTTCCCATTACAAACTTCTGGACTAATCAGTCTATATCTAATTTTCTTTTTGCTGTGTTTTCAAATTACATTAAAATATTTACAAGTAATTCCCATTTCTTGAGAGGTCTCATAACAAAATAAAATACTGGTGTAAAACAATAACACAGTGACATCATCTGACAATACATGAAGCATTTCACATCTTGCCACTCTCCAAGCTCTCTATTCTATTCTATGAATATATATACACACATACATATAGACACACATGTATGCAGTATATACTTATACAAATAAATATATTTGTATATGTTGTATTGTGCACATTGTATATGTATAAATATATACATAAAATATATTTACTAATATACATATAGTAAAGATAAACATATCTAAATACATGTATATGTATACATATATATTGCTGTGTATATTTTGTATATATATATTGTGTCTAAATATTTATATTGCTCTATATACATATATATGCAAGTGTATTTATCTCTATCTCTAATTATACACATATATATCCTTTTGTGGGAAGCAGCTAGGTGGCTCAGAGTACCAGGACTAGAGTCAGGAAGATCTGAATTCTAATCCGACCTCAGACTAGTTGTGTGACCCTAGGCAAGATATTCTGTTTGCCTTAATTCATTGAAGAAGGAAATAAAAAACTAGTGCTGAGTCAAGAAGCGTCAGACACTTGAACCACTGAATAGCAACATATTTTTATGAGTTGGTATGTATATATTTATATAAATACAAATACATACATATATGTGTGTGTACACACACACATATATGTATGTATTTGTATTTTATTTGTATTTGTATTTGTATTGTATTTTAACACAGTTTAAATATATTTTTATATACTGAACTACAGGGAATAATCATTAATTCTTTGTGACCCGAGGAGAGATTTTAAGACATATTAGCCTCTTGTTAAATTTCATCTATTTCAAATAATCAAGCAAAATTCCCTCCATATTCATAACTAGGACATACTTTATGGAACATTCAGGTTCTATCAGTTCTGAAACGATGTGCTTCAAATGTTTTCCTCCTGAGAATAAAGAAATAACAGTGGTACAGTAGTAGAATATGTATAGAATTTGCAGTCAAGAGGACCTGGGTTTCAGCCTCAGCTATGCCGATTATTGCTTTGTATAAAGTGGGATGAACCACTGAACATCTCTTGACCTTACTGTTTATTTAAAAAGAAAAAGCTGTACTAGATGATTTTTATTTTCCCTTCTAGCTCTAAATCTGAGATCATATTTTCTCAGATTCAAATTGATACATAGCAAATAGATATTTCAACTTAGTTAAAAATTAAAATAATAGTTATATTTATATCTCAAGTTTTACAAGAAGTTATTGTAATCATGCTTTTTTTTTTAGTTTAAAAAGAAAAGCATATAAAATATTCCACATTTTTTCTCCTGTAGATTGTCTCATCTTACAGTGGACTCAGCCAAATTTTTATTTTAAAAGTATGTAACGTCTGCCATCTAGTGGTGCCTTCTAGTCACAATGGTACTAGTTAGAACATTTCAATAATTATAGATCTTATGATGTTTATCATCAAAAAATTTGAATTTACTCTTTTACACTTGGAAACGGATTGCTAAAATATTCTCTCCTGTGCTGTGTCTAAACTCTAGTAATAATAGGAGACTTTTTAACAAATCAATTTTGAAGATATTTGCTTTTCTTAAGGTACATTATTAACATCTATCATTTTTTTTTTGTCAGACCATATTTATTGAGGTCAAAATCAGGCAGTTGGAATCATATGACTTAGCTGTGTATTGCCCATGTGGTTTAACCATTTTAGACTTTGGTTTCTTCATCTGTAAAATGAGGGGCTATAGTCTTGATGACCTCTAAGTTCTCTCTCCTTTAAAAGTTTGATCCTCTTTTTTATGTGTGTAGCTAAAGTGTATTTGCAGTTATATAGAGCACTGGTGAACACTTTGTGTTTTTAAATAGTTTAATTGATATCATTAATGAAGATGAATAAGAAGTCAGAGGCTAACATGGTAACTTGCCAATTCTTCAACTTTTTCGCTACTCCTATTTGACAGTGCAATCATACATTTATGCCTTAGATCTTATCACTTTGAAAGAAAACTGCAGAACCCCCAACCTCTTGAATTCTAATATTCCTCTTATTTACTGAACCTATCCCTCCACATTTTGCCCTTACTATCTCTGAACTAACATATTAAGACTTTCAAAAGATTTCTTAGCTCCCTATACTTCTAGAACTCATTGTGCTAGCCAATGTGTATAATAAGTTCCTTCAGTGCAGGGTTTGGCAATGTATGGCTCTCGAGCCATATCTGGCTCCACCTCCAGACCGGCCAGTCCGGGCAGAGCCCCAGGATGTGTCCCAGGGGGCCCTTCAGCCCTCACCCCATATTCCAGCGCCTTCCGCCTCCATCCTCCTCCTTCCACAGGCGTTTATGGCTCTCATGGCCAAAAAGGTTGTCGACAAAAATGGCTTACTAACCTGTTTAGGTTCTAGATTTTATTTATAAAATTAGGAGACTGTACTATAATAGTGGTGTTAAACTCAAAAAGAAATGCGTCCCTGTGGTGGATGCTGCCTTAGAAAACAACAGATTAACATAATGTTAATATCATATTTTGTATTTATTTTGAAAAATATTTCCCAATTATATTTTAACCTCATCCGGTGGCATTTGAGTTTTGCTGGTGACATCATGCTTGGGGATCACTAATTTGACACTTCTAGATGATTTGACTTTATATTCCCTTTTTTAAACCATGCTTCCATCTTAGAATCAATACTGTGTAGTGGTTCCAAGGCAGAAGGGTAGTAAGGGTTAGGCAATGAGCATTAAGTGACTTGTCACATAGCTAGGAAGTGTCCGAGGTCATATTTGAACCCAGGACATCTCATCTGTGGGCTGAATTCTCAATTCACTGAGCTCCATGTTATTCCTTTTTAGATACAATGCTCCTAATGTATTATCAATAGACCTGTTAATTAGCCTAATCATTTGGGAAAGAGTTTTGGAATTAGAAATGTACAAATTATACATTTGATTTTCTTATCTTTATTTTATTATACCTTGAATCTAGTGACACTCCTGCAAATAATATGCCAAATGAAGGTGAAGGACAGAGGATAAGAAATATTTTATAAATTTGTACACAGACATATATTGTCATATTTAATTATATTAGTATCTTTTATCGAAGCAAAACCTAGATAAAATGGGGATTTTTTGGGGGGGTGTCAATGCAAGGTACTATTTTTCAATAAGAGACAATTAATGTGAAGAATTTAGGAATATTTAGGAAATTGTGTTTGAGTGGATGCAAAACTAGAAAAGCATACCAAGGGAAGAATTTCTGCTATAACTTCATTAATATAAAAGAAAAGGTATAATGAAAGAATCAGAGGTCTAGTTAATGGGCTTGAGTTGGCAGAGAAGTGGTGAACTACAGGCAAAAATGAAGCATATATTATCTAAGATAGCCAAGTAGTGCTTGTTTTGATTAAGCACACTTTGTTTCAAGGGAAGTTTCTAGTGTCATTAATGGAATGATTGTGAAATTACAGCAAATTTATAAAGCATTAGAAAATTTTGAAAAAAAACTAGAAAATAAATGACTTTTTTTTAAAAAAGCAAAAGGTATTCAAGAATAAAATAAATGTTTTTTGGAAATGGAAATAAACACAAAAGCAGTCAAAGTGCATATTGTAGATTTCCATAGTCAAGGAATCCAGGACTAATGGGCAGTCAAGTTAAAGTAAAACATTTTTTATTTAAAACAATTTCACATGTTTTCATAATTTATTTGGCTTCAGAATGTACACATTTATTTAAGGGAAAATATTATGAATTTTAAAGTTGGGTGAAACCAGGTAGTTCAAAGGATTGAGAGGCAGGGCAGAGATGGGAGATCCCTGGTTAAATCTGGCCTCTGACACTTCCTAGCTGTGTGACGCTGGGCAAGTCACTTATCCCCCGTTTCCTATCCCTTACTTCTTTTCTACCTTAGAACAATGCAGAATTGATTCCAAGATAGAAGTATGAGTTGTTTTGTTTTGTTTTTAAAAGCTTAAGTGGCTTTAGATAAATTCAACCTTTCACACTAGAGGAATTTTTCTTCTTTTTTTTTGGTCAAAGTAGAAATAGTCCAGAAATACAGACATGTGGTGGTAGTAGCTGATTTAAAAATTTTTTTTGGCATTAGAATTCTGAAATCTCCCAAGACAACTGAAGGTAAAGAGTAGGAAGCAGAAACAACAAGATACTCAGAGAACTGGTAGATGTGATTACTAAGCTATTGGTTTTCTTTGAGAAGCTGTGGCAAATGGGAGAATTCACAATAGAGTGGAGAATAGAAAATGTTTTTACTTTTCAAAAACAAAAAGAAAATAGATTCTTCATATTAATTTTTCCATGGACAATACTTCCACCTCCTCAATAACCTTGATCTCTCGGTTATTCATCTTTTCTTCCTTTTCGAAGTCAGTCTAATTCAGCTGATATCTAACATCTACTGTACACAAAAGTAGTATGGCATAGTGTATAGAGAGCTGGCATTGAAGTCAGGAAAATAAGTTCAAGTCCCAACTTTGACATATATTGGCTCTATGACTCTTCATCTCTCTTTGACCTCAGCAGCTTTCTAAAGAAATTGGAAAGAAAATACTGTTTCCTTCTTTTCTTCCTTCAGTAATTCCCTACATAAAATAAATTCACAAAATAAATTCACAGGTCCTGTTCTTATTATTGTAAAACAAAATACTGTCCTAGGCACAGGGAGATGTGTAAAATTTAGTTAAGATGTGGCCTCCTCCATCCCAGAACTTACAATCAAGGGAAATAAAACATGAACCCAAAATGACTATAATGTACTAAAGGGCTGCAAAAACAAGGATTGTGTGAGGTCTAAGAGGTAAGTATAGACAATACAGTGGGAGAAGAAATAAAAGAATACTGAAATAGGTGACATAATTCAAGGGAAGATGGTTCTGTTGTATGGAAGATATTTATGCATGTTTGAGGACACATGAGAAAGAGAAAAAGACATTGGATTCTGATTATTTTATCTATAATAATAACTACACCACTAGTAATTACTTACACTTACATAGTACTCTAAGGTTTGTAATTCCTTCATGTACATTGTAACATATGAACTTCTTGACAGATCCTGAGGTAAATGCTACAGCCAATTATCTCCAATTTACAGATGAGAAAACTAAGGTGAAGGGATAAGAGTGACATAAGGTTACATGATTAGTTAAGTATTGGAGATGAGATTCAGATTCATGTCCTCCTTATTCCAACATTATTATATCATTCTGCTTCCTTTAGTTTCCATCTGTTTCACCATAGTTCACTTCATCTTTCATATCTGAAACATTAAGGTTATCTTGAATTTTAGCTTCACCAACATTTCTTAATATATAATAAGTAATGGAGCACTGAGAATTGCATATCCTTAAAATTTCTCATATCCATTCCCTTCTTTCCATTATCATTGCCAACATCTTAGCACTTGTCCTAGTTACTTAACTACTGATATGCATTTCTTTCTTTATTTCTTTATTCTTTTTCTCTGTCGAACTCTTCTTTTTATGACTGCTGGATTAGTCTTCCCCATTCTTCCTTATAATTCTGCCATATCTCTGCTCACAAATCTTGAGTGACTTCCTAATTATACTAAGTAAATTTTAAATTAATTTGCTTATCATACAAGACATTTCACAATTTAGTATTTCCCTACCTTATCTCATATTACTCACTTCTTATTCACTCTGTGCTGTAATCAAATTGACCTAGTCTCTATACACAAAACAAATACATTCCTTTGATGGTCTCATAACATAAAACAAGGATTCTCTTCCTCTCTCTAATCATTATTGAATTCTTACCCATCTTTCAGAATGAAGTCAAATGATACTTCCTCTTGAAACCTACTCATCTCTAACTCCTCTGACCCATACTAAATCATATCTCACCTGAAGATAACTATAGATCTAATCTCATTTATATTATTGCCTCTTATGGAATGGAAGATGCTTTTGGCAGGATCTCTTTTGGGTTTTGCATTTGTATCCCCATATTTTAGCACAGTGATTGATGACAAATAGTATAGAGTTTTTATTCATGCAGTCATTTATCATTCCTTAGAAGACCAAAGACTATTTTCTATTTGGGGGGCGGGGGAAGAGTCTCAAATTTGTGTCTTATTTCCACACTCAATAGTCTTGCTTTGCCCTTTTTCCACAGTCTTCTACCTTCATATCTCTCAAAATAGGTCAGAATTCACCTCTACTTCTTCAAATCCTCTTCATATTTCCTTGGTATTTTTATTGAAGCCTTATTTCCAGGCTTTTTTGTTTGTTTGTTTTGTTTTTTTAGCAGTTCCTTGTTCTTGATAAGTTGGAGTATAGAGAAATGTTTCTTGAACTCCTTCATCTACTTTCCTAAGATGGGAAACATTCTGCTTGTTAAGCATATGTAGGAGTCACTTGATTATGGAAAAACAACAACATCACCCACACAGTTCAAATTATTATGGATCTTTTCATCCTATTCTCCATACTTACTGGAATAGCTTCAATTCTTTGTATTTTTTGTTCAAAATACTATGAAGATCTGCTTAAGGGTGTTTGTAGTCCCAGATCTTCTTTTATCTAGTATTTCATTAACACATTGAGCACATTCTCAGAATATCCATGCCTTGACTATCTTAACATCTCTTTACACCTATGCCTACTTTGCTATTACTTTTCTCAGACCATTTATTTTATTTAGGCTTTCTTCCTCAGCTTATCAAATTCTTTTCCCGTGTACTTCTCCTCGCTTCCTTTAACTCAAATTTATTTTCTTACTTCTAAGAGCTTTCACCTCCTTCTAGATTTTTTTTACTTTTTCATCTCCTTCTAGTTTTTTTTTTTGTTTTGTTTTTTTGCTTCTCACAGCCCACCATATTGGGCCTTATCCTACAAATTCATTTCTGTTCTGAATCCTTCTTCAATGAACCCTGAAGTCATCCATAATTTTTAATTACCAACGATTTCTGTTTATTTAGTCCAAATTCTTATCTTTCCCCCCTCTATCCCTTATAATGTTCTTTTCCATTAGCTAGAAGTAGAATGAACTTTAGTTGTTGTGCTCTTTAACTTATAGGAATAAGAAGGATACCATATGTTCCTGAGAGATTTTCCTGTGGACTTAGTATGTAGGGATAATATGAATTATTTTTGTCACTCCCAGCTTAATAGGTAGGTCATCCCACTAGTGTCCTCCCCCTTCAAACATCAGGGTATCTTTCTGAGATGGATTAGGATCCCTAATTTTGGGGGAATTTACTGTAGCATATAATAAGTATGCCTCAATGATCATCCACTTCTCACATCATATGCAGGAGAATGTCATGAATTAGACAGGTCACTGTGCAAAAGCTTCTACCATGTTAGACTCCAAACAGAAATTTACAGAAAAAGAACCAGGTATTAGGTAGGAGAAGGGGAATGTCAAGAGCAGAGATAGAATATTATTCATTCCTAGCCTTTATATATCTCAGAAATTCCTTCATTAGACATTCCCCCCCCCTATAATTTTATTCCATTCCTTGATAGGTGGGTTACACTTAAGACAACTATACCCAACTGGGAATGAGGAATTATGCTTTCCCTGTTAATAAGGAATAGTTACATTTAATCAAAAGGAGGAGGAAAGAGTCACCTATTCCTATGAGATTTGTACACCTGTGCAATTGCCACCAAAAAAAAAGATTATATTACATTCTCATTAATCATCATATTTTGGTGGTTAGGAAGGCTGTGCCATTCATCCTTCAGATATTCAAGCAATTCTGAGATGTAGGTCAAAGCCACAGGTTTTAGAAGGAGGAGGTAGGGTCCCTACCACATACATTTACTAATTACATAGCTCAGATATCATAGGGACATTCCAGGGATTGATTAACATGACCCCTGGGTAGAACTTTTTGGACATAGAAGGTTTGAGAAAAGAGAACTGGTATTGGGAAGATGGGATATGTTTAGAACAAGGATAGCCTTCTATATAGATACTACAAGGGTATCAGAAAGTTCCTCCCTTTTCACTAACCTCAAACGGGATTTTTTTTTGATGCATCACATATGTCACATTTATTACATTTTTAAAGACACAAAACTAAATGGAATAACTAGCATATAGGATTGAGAATTTAGGAAAACAAAAGATCTTACCAGGCTAAAAGACTGATTCGCCTCTCCTTAATACAAACTTTACATTTGTGAACTTGAAAAATCAAGTTCATAAATTCAGAATGACCAGTGTGTTTGACAAAATTTGGTGGCATTAGTGGACTGAAAGATCAACTGTGGGTCATTAGAGTAGTCAGCAAAATGGATCCTTTAAAATGATCCTAAATGACATTGTAAAGAAACAATGTTCAAGACTAAAAAGGTGAGAGTAGCTCTTATATCCTGGTGAGACTACATTGGAGTATTGTATTGCATTATATTATACTGTATTATACTGTGCTATTCTATATGGTATTGTGTTCTGTTGTGTTGTATTGATTTGCATTGCATTGTATCTAGGGCATGACATTCTATCATATTATTGTTGTAAATACCTTTAGGTTGTGGCATTTTAGATGAAGTAATTAAAGAAAATTTGCCTGGAGCGGATATATCAAAGGAACAAAATAATTATTTTTAACATTTTAAAAGTTGGGAAAGAGGGATTTTATTATTTTTTTTTAACATTTATTAATATTCATTTTTAACATGGTTACATGATTCATGCTCCCCTTTCCCCTTCAACCCCCCCCCCCCCCCCCCCCCCCCC